>NW_027592577.1:0-50424 GCF_964213995.1 Mustelus asterias | reverse complement strand
CAATCTCTTTCGTTTTACTGACATTAAGGGAGAGATTATTGTCGTTGCACCAGTTCACCAGATTCTGTATCCCCTTCCTGTACCCGTCTCAACATCGTCTGAGATCCGACCCCTTTCGGTGGTGTTATCAGGAAACTTGCAAATCGAGTTGGGGGGGAATTTGGCCACGCATTCATAGGTGTATAAGGAGTATAGAAAGGTGCTGAGGACATGGTCATGTGGGGTACCAATGTTTAGGATAATTGCAGAGGAGTTGTTGTTGCCGTTCCTTACTGATTGCCGTCTTTGGTTCAGGACATCGAGGATCCAATCACAGAGCGAGGAGCCTATCCCAGGCTACTGACCATCCAATGTTAGTATTCAATGGTGTTGAATATAATCTACCTAACTTCTTGCCCAACAGGACATGAACAGTTAAGACTGTCAGACGGTGGAGACCGATGCGCTGGCCGAGTGGAGATTTATTACAATGGGACATGGGGCTCAGTGTGTGATGATTCCTGGGATCTCACGGACGCCCATGTGGTTTGCAAACAGCTGTCATGTGGAACTGCATTGGACGCAGCACTTCCTGCTTCAAGTGGACCCAGTGTGGACTCAGTTTGGTTGGATGAAGTGAACTGTTCCGGTGACGAGTTGTTTCTATGGAACTGTCCCTCTGCATCACGGGGTAACCACGACTGTAATCAGAAAGAGGATGTCAACATTATGTGTTCAGGTAACGGAGATTTCAATGTGTTAATTGTTCTCAGACAAAAACATGAGTTCGCAAAACAGATATTTCATTGATAGAAATGGAAATGCAGCACACAGAAATAACCTCGAATTACGAATGGATATTTTATTTAATTATGAAGCAAACATAATTCTTCATCGAAACAGTTCTGTCAATGGGATCACGGCCCATTCTTCCAAATTCCAATGAATCGAGTCCTAAACTGTTCAACTTTTCTCATAAGACAATCCCTCCATACTGGAGATCATCCCAGTGAAACTTCTCTGTTTTGCCTCGAATGAAGTATTATTTTCTTTCAATAAGGAAACGAAGCTGTTCACAGAAATTAAGATGTAGTCTCGACAATGCTTTGTGCACTTGCAGACAGACTAACTGTATTGGCCATGCAAAATAGTCCCTCAGTCTATCCAAACAGGCGCCGGAGTATGGTGGCTAGGGAGTTTTCAAAGTAAATTCATTGCAGATATAAACCAAATTGTGACAATAATAAATATACTTAAACTTCCACAAATTACCCTCCAGCCCCCTTGAAACAATTGCCATAATTGATTAAAGAAAATCCCAAGGCTTTTTATACATATATAAAGAACAACAGGGCAGCCAGGGAGAGGGTTGGCCCACTCAAGGACAGGGGAGGGAATCTACGCGTGGAGCCAGAGGATTGGGTGAGGTATTAAATTAGTATTTGCATCAGTATTCACCGAAGAGAAGGACTTGATGAATGTTGAGCCTGGGAAAGGTTGTGAAGATAGTTTGAGTCATGTTGAGATCAAAATGGAGGAGGTATTGGGATTCCTGATGGGATATACCCCAGAATACTGAGGGAGGCGAGGGAGGACATTGCTGGGGCCTTGAGATAAATCTTTGTAGCCTCACTGGCTACAGGGGATGCCCCAGATGATTGGAGATTAGCGAATGTTGTTTCTTTGTTTAATTAGGGAAGCAAGAATAATCCAAGTAGTTACAGGCCGGTGAGCCTTACGTCAGTGGTAGGGAAATTATTGGAGAGGATTCTTCGAGACAGGATTTACTCCTAGTTGGAAATCAATTGACTTATTAGAGAGAGGCAACATAGTTTTGTGAAGGGGAGGTCGTTTCTCACTAGTTTGATCAAGTTTTTCGAGGATGTGACGAAGATGATTGATGAGGGTAGGGCAGTGGATGTTGTCAGTAAGGCCTTTGACAAGATCCCTCATGGCAGATTGGTGCAGAAGGTGAAGTCGCATGGCATCAGAAGTGAGCTGGCAAGTTGGATACAGAACTGTCTCAGTCATAGAAAGCAGATGGTAACAGCGGAAGGGTGCATTTCTGGATGGAGGGCTGTGACAAGTGGCGTTCCTCAGGGATCAGTGATGGGACCTTTGCTGTTTGTAATATATACATGTATATATATATATATATATGTATATGATTTGGAGGAATATGTAACTGAATGATCAGTAAGTTTGCTGATGGCGCAAAGGGAGGTGGATTTGCAGATAGTGATGAAAATAGAAGATAGAACAGTACAGCACAGTACAGGCCCTTCGGCCCTCGATGTTGTGCCGAGCTTTGTCCGAAACAAAGATCAAGCAATCCCACTTCTTATCATACTGGTGTGCTCCATGTGCCTACCCAATAACCGCTTGAAAGTTCCTAAAGTGCCCGACTCCACTACCACAGCAGGTAGTCCAGTCCACACCCCAACAACTCTCTGAGTAAAGAACCTACCTCGGACATCCATCTTAAATCTCCCACCATGAACCTTATAGTTATGCCTCTAGTAACAGCTACATGCACCCGATGAAATAATCTCTGAACATCCTCTTTATCCCCCTCATCATCTTATAAACCTCTATTAAGTCGCCTCTCATCCTCCGCCGCTCTAAAGAGAAAAGCCCTAGCTCCCTCAACCTTTCCTCGTAAGACCTAGCCTCCAAACCAGGCAGCATCCTGGTAAATCTCCTCTGCACTCTTTCCAATGCTCCCACGTCCTTCTGATAGTAAGGTGAATAGAACTGCACACAATATTTCAAATGTGGTCTCACTAACGTCCTGTACAGTTGCAGCATAACCCCACGGCTCTTAAACTCAAACCCCTTGTTAATAAACGCTAACACACTATAGGCCTTCTTCACGGCACTCTCCCCTTGAGTGGCAACCTTCAGAGGTCAGTGGATATGTACCCCAAGATCTCTCTGTTCCTCTACATTCCTCAGAACCCTACCGTTGACCCTGTAATCCGCATTCAAATTTGTCCTGCCAAAATGAATGACCTCGCACTTATCAGGGTTAAACTCCATCTGCCATTTTTCGGCCCAGCTCTGCATCCTATCAATGTCTCTTTGCAGCCCACAACAGCCCTCCACCTCATCCACGACTCCAGCAATCTTGGTGTCATCAGCAAATTTACTGACCCACCCTTCAGCCCCCTCCTCCAAGTCATTGATAAAAATCACAAATAGCAGAGGACCCAGCACTGATCCCTGTGGAACACCGCTGGTAACTGGTCTCCAGTCTGAAAATTTTCCATCCGCCACCCCGCTCTGTCTTCTATGAGATAGCCAGTTACTTATCCAATCGGCCAACTTTCCCTCTATCCCACACCTCCTTACTTTCTTCATGAGCCGACCATGTGGAACCTTATCAAACGCCTTACTAAAATCCATGTAAAAGACATCAACTGCTCTACCTTCATCTACACACTTCGTTACCTTCTCAAAGAAGTCAATCAAATTTGTGAGGCAAGACTTCACCTTCACGAATCTGTGTTGACTTTCCGGGATTAAGCTGCATCTTTCCAAATGGTCATAAACCCTACCGCTCAGGACCTTTTCCATTAACTTACCGACCACCGAATTAAGACTAACCGGTCTATAATTACCAGGGTCATTCCTATTTCCTTTCTTAAACAGAGGAAAAACATTCGCCACTTTCCACTCCTCTGGAACTATCCCCGTGGACAGTGAGGACCCACAAATCTAAGCCAAAGTCTCTGCAATCTCATCCCTTGCCTCCCAAAGAATCCGAGGATATATCCCATCTGGCCCAGGGGACTTATCGACACTCAGGTTTTTCAAAATTGCTAATACATCTTCCCTCAGAACATCTAACTCCTCCAGCCTATCAGCCTGCATCACACTCTCATCCTCACAAACATGAGGACCATCAGAGGATACAGCAGGATACAGATCAGTTGGAGACTTGGACGGGGAAATGGCAGATGGAGCTTTATCCGGACAAATATGAGGTAATGCATTTTGGAAGTTCTAATACAGATAGGAAATATACAGTAAATGGCAGAATCCTTAAGATTATTGATAGGCAGAGGGATATGGGTGTACAGGTGCACAAGCCATCGAAGGTAGCAACGCAGGTGGAGAAGGTAGCCAAGAAGGGACACAGCATGCTTGCCTTCATCAGCCGGGGCATTGACTTTAAAGATTGGCAAGTCATGTTGCAGGTTTATATGATCTTAGTTCGGCTGCATTTGGAATATAGTGTTCAATTCTGGTCGCCACACTTCCAGTAGAATGAGGAGGCTTTGGACAAAAGAATTACCTGGATGTTGCCTTGCATGAAGGTATTAGGTATGAGAAGAGGTTGGAGAAACTCAGTTTGTTGTAACCGGAACGACGGAGGTTGTCGGGCGACCTGGTAGAAGTCTCCAAGATTATCAGGGGCGTGGACAGAGTGTAGAGTCACAAGCTTTTTCTCAGGGTGAAAGAGTTAATTACTCGGTGGCATAGGTTTAAGATGCGGGGGAATGTTGAATGGAGATTACGATGCAAGTTTTTCACTCAGAGGGAGGTGGGTGTCTGAACTCGTTGTCTGCAGAGGTATTGGAAGCAGATACGATAGCGACATTTAAGGAGCGTCTTGACATATACATGAAGAGGATGTGAATAGAGAGATATGGTCCCCGGAAGGGTAGGGGGCTTTAGTTCAATCAGGCTGCATGTTCGGTGCAGGCTTGGAGGGCAGAGTGCCTGTTCCTGTGCTGTAATTTTCTTTGCTCTTTGAATAAGCCTTCCAGAATACCTACTACATCTTTGTACTAGCTTTCTGTGCTTTTGCACATGGAGTCCCAAGTCCATCTGTGTTGCAGCTTTCTGAGGATTTTCACCCTTTAAGTATTATTTTGTTCTGTGCTCTCCCATCCAAAATGAACAACTTCACGGTTTCCCACAGATACTTAATTTGATAATTATTTGGCCACTTACGTAACCTACCAGGCTCTCATTGTAAACTGTTTTCGTCCCTGTCGCAACATGCCTGCCCACGTTCTTTTCTGTGTTGCCTGTAAATTCGGCTAAAGTGCAATCGTTTCCTTCCTGCAAATCATTAAAATATGTTACAAGTATCTGCTGTCCCAGCACTGTTCCTTCCGAAACCCCACTGGATACTGGTCGCCAAAATGAAAAAGAACCCCATCTCCCTGCTCGCTGATTCCTGCCCATTAGCTAATTCTCTATCAATGCCGAGTTACTGCCTCCAAAACGGTGGGCCTTTACCTTCGGGCTTTAATCTTGGCGAGATACGTTGTGGAATCCCTTGTCGAAATCCATTCTGGTTGAGAATTCGTTGAAAACATCTGTAACTTCTTCAAATGATCCAATAACAACTGGCAAGAGTGAGATAATCACTTACTTTAGAGTAGATTTTATTTACATCTTTACCCACCGAAACAATGACCAATAGGCAGTGAACTTCGTATTTTTATTATTTATGACCTGCTCATCGATCATGCAGCGAGCTTACGAATGAACCATTGCACATTTCTAATTTCATTGACAGAGTACAAAGAGTTACGGTTGGTGAATGGAAAGCATCGCTGTGAGGGGAGAGTGGAAGTGTTCTACAATGGCACCTGGGGAACAGTGTGCTCGGACAAACTGGATAACCATGATGCAGAAGTGATTTGTAAACAGCTACACTGCGGCGCCTTTTCTTACATTAATTATGACGCTCAGTTGTTCGGGCCAGGAACCGGACCCATATGGCTTGATAATATTGAGTGTAATTTAAATGAGAGAACGCTTTGGCAGTGTCAGACAGACCCTTGGGGTAAACACAACTGTCAGCACTCGGAAGATGCGGGTGTTGTCTGCTCAGGTAAGCCAGCACACGTATAAATCATGTAGCCTTTTCAGACATTGGTGCCCAATTCAATTATATTTTCCTCCTGCTAACAGAATCCATCGTGGGTAAAGAGGAAGTCGACAGGCCACCGGAATGCGTTCGCAAATCAGGTGTTTGCATTTCTTCATTACACTGAACATTTGAGGTATTCGTGGCTTTAGGAATGGAGATGTCAATAATAGTTTCTATTTCCAGATTTGGGACTACCTGTGCGCTTGGTTGGAGGAGACAACAACTGTTCAGGGAGAGTAGAGATATTGTGCAATCACCTCTGGGGCACAGTATGTGATGACCCATGGGATATTGAAGATGCCAATGTCGTTTGTCGTCAGTCGGGTTGTGGTTCCGCTCTATTTGCCCCAGGAGGGGCCTATTTCACTCAGGGTGAAGGTGATATCTGGCTAGAAGAGGTGAAGTGTACTGGAATGGAATACTTTCTCTCTGACTGTCCTACATCATCGTCCGCACAATCAGATTGTAATCATAAAGAAGATGCCAGTGTGATCTGCTCCGGTAAGGGTCCAGACACGTGATGAGTTTGTTTTGTTCGGTTAGAAGGAGGCAGAGTTTTTTCATAAATGAGTGTCAGCAGTTCCGTGTCTTAAGATAAACTCTAAGGTATCAATCTCATGACTTAATATGCAATGCCTTCCACAGGACCCGAGGCCGCACTGACAGATTCCCCATCCTCAACTGCAGGTAATGTTCCTTAAAATCTTTACAATATCTTGAATATTATTCCTGTTCTTCACAGTGCTCGCACTAGCGATACTCATGTTATTGACATTCTCTTGGCATTGTAAATTTAAAAGAAAATATTAGTGTTTTCATCAGTGATTTACTTTTGTTTGAGAAATGCAATCGTTGTGTCTATTTCTTAAATCCCTCTGTGATTTTCCGCTTAAGCACAGGGAATTGAGAAGACTCCCATACCTGTTGTCATCTGCATTACACTCGGAGTTTTGTTAATCTGTGAGCTATCAGCACTAATGGCTGTCATACAGAGAACTCTAAAAAGGAAAGGTGAGTTTCATATCTTACCTCTGATCTAACACTGGACCAGTCATCATATTTCACATCCCGGACAGTCTGCATTTATTACACTTTTCCAGAGAGTCTGAGTTGACAACGTGAGAAATACATGTTAATCTACTAACTTCCTTTTTTTAAATGTTCAATGCAGTTGTTGATTACGATGAAGACAAAGAACAAAAAAAACTGGAACACATCAGCACAGAGAGCAGCATATGTAGAGGAAACAGGCCTAACGTTCTTAGACGATATGCCTCTTCCTCAATGCAATTATGGAAATGTAAATTAGTTGCAAACTTCATATTCGTTCTCCAAGATCACACAGTGTACTCGATACAAAATAAGTTACTTGTTGTACCGATGAATCACATTTGCTTCAATTAAAAATTCACATGTCACTCATCCTTTCCCACTCGGGTTCCATTCTTCTTCTTCTTCTCATTCCTAACGCGCAATAATATACAAAACATTCCAATTCAACTAATATATAATATTAAAAACCACCCTGAATATGGATAAACTGATCATTTTTCAAACTGACGAGATAAAACAAAGAACAGTTTTGTCCTCATTCGCCCGTCAAAACTGATACAGTCCGCAGAGTTCAGCCGGTGTCATACGCAATCACTTCGCACAAGCACATACACATGCAAACACATTTAAAAAATATACCTATTACATACAAATAGTCTCCTCCTTATTCAAGCTGACTGGCTTTGTCAAATCACTGTTTTCCTCGGTTTTCTTTACTCCTGTTACACATGAGAACCCGTCCTGCACTACATTTCTCCTAAGCAGACTCAGTAAAGTGTAAAATCCCTCCGGAATCTGGCTTGTAAATTCTGGGAGAATGATAATGTCCGGAGCATGAGGCGCGCCTGAACCTCAAACTAAATGGAGCAAAACTTCAGAAGTTTCCAGAGTTTAAATCGATGATGGAACATGGTTTATGATTATAACTAAACCATGAAAAAAAATCGAAATTTAGAAATGGTATCAATAAATATCAATATATGTGAAAATAATTAATGTTCTTTGCTCAACGGAACACTTGAGGAGCTGATGTCCAAGTTAGGATAGTTTGTGGGGGGCGGGGGGGGGGGGGGGGCGCGGGGAGGGGGGAGAGGCGGGGGGGGGCGTTCTGTACAGACAATTTTTCTCACTTATTAGACAATGGGACTGGTCAAACTGCACATTATCTTTATTTTTCATAGAACAAATGTCACTTTCATTTCTCAGAAACTCACAGTGGGAAGTGGTTCAACAAAATATTCCTTTGTCAATTTCAGGCGTGTTGCATTCACCAGTGAAGAATTATTTCTGAATCAGTGTTGATTTTCTTAATGAATTGCAGGTCCTTCTTCAATATTGCTCCATGAATAGCATTGCAACTTAAGCTCCATCTTAATTATGAATCATAAATATATAAGGCAGCAACTTTCAGGAAATACATAAATCAGAGGCAAAGGCAAATAACTTCAATTAGGAAATATATTTTACAGCAAAGAGCCAGAGGCTGACACACTGACCCTATTTCAAGATAAACAGGAACTGCTCCTCTATTAAGTTAAGGCGCAATTAAGCACAACCTCAGATGTAAACCCGGGGGAATGTACTGAAAATCAATTCACTCTTTGCTTCCTGAAACAGATGCCGTCACTGGCGCCAGTGGTCCACCTGCTGGCTCGTATCAAGGAATTTATGAAGAAATTGAGAGTATTCCATCTGGCAAGATTTTCGATGAAACTTGTGGCTCAGGTATTTATACACATTCTGGCTGATCGCGAACGTTCACTGAAGGAATGCCCTTTCCACTGAAATTCCCATTTCCAATTGAAAATTCACCGAAATGACATGATCAGCAGTATAATCAGTATGCTCTTGTGATGGAATACTTTCACATTGAGCGTCTCCATGAAGATGAGTGCAGAGAGAAGTGATGGGTTTGGGAAGATTGCCCCTGCTCCTTCCTGTCTTATTTGAACAAAAAACAAAGAACAAAGAACATTATAGCACAGGAACAGGCCATTCGGCCCTCCAAGCCTGCACCCACCATGCTGCCCGTCTTTACTAAAAGCCCCTGAAATTCCGGGGACCATATCTCTTTATTCCCATACTATTCATGTATGTGTCAAGATACACCTTAAAAGTCACGACAGTATCCAATTACACTCCCTCCCCCAGCAACGAGTTCCAGGCACCCACCACCCTCTGTGTAAAAGATCTGCCTCGAATATCTTCTTTAAATGTTGCCCCTTGCACCTTAAACTGTTCCCTCAAGTAAATGACTCTTCAACCCTGAGAAAATGCTTCTGACTATCCACTCTGTCCATGCCTCTCATAATATTGTACACTTCTATCAGGTCGCCCCTCAACCTCCGTCGTTCCATTGAGAACAAACCAAGTGTCTCCATCCTCTCCTCACAGCTAATGCTCTCCATACCAGGAAACATCCTGTAAATCTTTTCTGTACCCTCTCCAAAGTCTCCACATCCTTCTGATAGTTTGGTTGTAGACAACGATAAGGAATCCCTTTTCCTATTTCTCACTCAGCAGCATACTGACTACTTCAGGTGTCTGAGCTGTGAAGAGTAACTTTATTGACTATAACATAATTCAGTCACTCCCATGGCGGAATGTGTGTGTGTGCCTGTGGGGTGGGGTGGCGAGGAGGGGGGAGGGGTGTGGTGGGATGAAAGGGGTAAGCGAGGAGGGGGGGAGGGGCGAGGGGGGGTGGTGTCGTGGGGGGAGTGTGCTGGAGGGGGCGGGAAGCTGGCTGCTACGGAACAACAAACAAAAGAAGTTCTATTGAGGAACATATAGAACCATACAGCACAGAAACAGGCCCATCGAGCCACCGTATGTATGCCAAATGGCAAATACTAAAGCATATTAATTCCATTTTCCAACACTTGGCCCATAACCCACTATGCCTTGGCGATTTAAGAGCTCGGTCAAATGCTTCTTAGATGTTGCGAGAACACTTGCCTCCACCACCTCTTCGACATTTGTTCCATATTTCCACCACTCTTTCAGCAAAACATATTTCCTCAGATTTCCTCCAAATCACTAACTCTTCACCTTAAATCTCTGCCCCGTGGCCATCGTCAGCTCAGCTATGGAGGATCATTACTGTGTTCTACCCGATCTATGCCTCTCATAAGTTTGTGCTCCTCTATCAGATTTTCTCTCAGTCTCCTATGCTCCAGGGAAAACACACACATCTTATCGAGTCTCTCCTCACAACTGAAACGTTCCTTCCTTGTGAATCTCATCAGCACACCTATTCGTGCAATCATGTCCGACTGAAAGGCAGACAATCAAACTGCACACAATCCTTCATCTGTGCCGAAACAATGTTTTATAAAGTTGTACCAAGAACTCGTTGTTCCGATATTCCATGTCTGGCTAATGAAGGCAATAATTCTGTACATCATCTTCACGATAATATCGATGTGTTCTGCCACCTTTAGGCAACTATGGACTTCTACACCAATGCCCCTTTGCTCGTTAATAATCCCCAGTGGCTGACTGTTCATTGTGTATATGCTACCTTCGTTGGACCTCCCACAATACATCAGCTCATATTTATCAGAATGTGTAGTTAATTTAGGATAAATTATACAATTATCCATATAAAAATAATCATGAGATTATTTCCAGTGCCGTTAAATTCATAGAATGTTGTTGCAGGAAACAAATAGCAAGGGAAAATGTACTTACAATGCATAAATAATAATATAATCCGCGTGGGAGTACAAAAGAATAGGAATCTCCACTATATCGAGAAAGGGGGAATGATTCAGAGCAGATGGAATCAAAAGGTAAAGCAACAGCTGGAACCGAGTCACTTGAATGCAATTGCCTTTTAGATCGCAACTAGAATGGCAAAATAATAGATGGGAGGAGCCAGCTGAGGGACAACATAGATACCTTAGGAATGAAAAAGTCATTATATTTAGGAAGGTGCCCTATGTCGATCCTCAGAAAATTTGAAATGTTGTCCCGCAAAGAGCTGCGAATATATAAGCTGTCAAATATGTAAGAAAAAGTCAAGTATGAATGTCACATTGTGGACGAAAGAGACATTGTTTGAATTGAAGCTGAAGGAACAAGAATGCACGAAGAACATGGAAAGCTGGAGATGGAGAAACCAAGAAAGAAAACAGGATGGTAGGAGGCACGAGAAACAATGAAGAAGGCAATGAAGTTAAATTATATAGCAAACCAGAATAATATTGCAACATATTGTATCGGATATTTTAGATATTTCTGTCAGAAGTTAGTGAACACTGCAATGAAGTAAACGTGAAAATCCTCCAGATGCCACATTCTGGTGCCGACTCGCCTATGACATCGGAGAAAAAAATAGCAGACTACAAAATCGAGAAAGATCAAATGGCCATAGCACTAGAAGTTCAGGTTAGAAAACAAATGCAATCACTATCTAATTGTGAGGATTTAGAATATTCGTAAGTTAGATAAGCTGAAAGCTTATCCAATGACCTAAAACATGACAGTGGCGACATTACATCTGTTAAAAATATACAAAGCAAAAAGTGTGCAATATCTGAATTCTACCTGATAATTAATAATGACTATATTTGAAATGTGTGATGCAACATGTCCCTTGCACAACAGACAAATCATCTTTAGGTTATTAGACAAAATACAATGGGACACCTGCTAAATGAGAAAATACGACACAAAATACAAACATATTGTGATTAGTAAGTGGACTTCGAGAATGAAAACTACGTATGCCTCAAATGGTAGATGAGATGATCACCAAATTGATCAACATTTCAAATTCCATTTGATAAGCTATTGCATCATTACCTCATGAAAATGCCTCATGTATGCGTCAGCCTTTGTTCAGGTGCCAGCACTGTTAGGCAGCGCTGGTTTCAACTCATTCTACAGAAGCAAGGCTAAATTATCAGTGCGATTATGAGGGAAAGATCCACATACCGAGGGCAAGAAGTGGATGAGACGTTCAAAACGTTCAAATATACGTTGGTATATTTCAATCCAAATGAGAGGTCCATGTTTCCCCTCTCATTTTGGACTGAAATATACCACAGAACCAAACTGAAGCAGGGCATGGCAATTTTCCTGGTGCTTTGGCAAATATGTTTTCCATCATGTTTCATCACGTAATCAGACCATCACACTTAATTGTTCGCATTTAATTGAGTAAATCAGCTGTCATGTTTTGTTTGTTACATCAGTGTTTGAACATAAACAAATTCCTAAATGGCCGCAATAACTTGTCAATGCCGTCTGGCTAAGAGCATACAATGTTAATGCAGATATTATGATGATCTCTCTGGTCACAGTTTAGAAAGCACTACCTACGAGTCTTGCATAGATATACAGAATGGCAGAATGCGGGACCTTGTGTTTCACAAGCATCCATGCAGAACAGAGATTTATGATACAAACATGGGGATTAATCCTGCACTTCCTACATTTGTCAATGAAACTGAATTCCCCCCCAGGGTGGGGATTTCAACATTCGGGCAATAATAAATTATAACCTTAAAATTTGTGTTCATTCGTGACTCTCTTCGTTTCTTTGCAATGTGTTCATAATGGAAGCACCTATTCTGCGATTTGTCTTATCCACCTGAAAATTCTGAAATTCCAGAATCTGATATTTAATATTAATTGTCCAATTATGTGCCGCAATATCAGTTCAAAGACACTTACGCTCTATTTTGGGAATGAATGAATAGGTAAGAATACATTAACGCACTGAAATATAGTATGATGCATGTATCTGGGTTTTCATTCCCACAGTCACTGCCGGCGAACTTACGTTAGCAATTATAAACAACTCCGTGCGGTCGGGGGTGGGTGTTCGCTCTGAGAGGATTCGTCATCAGCATACACCGCTCAATGTCTCTATATGAAAAACATACATTATGCTTTATAATCTGCAATCATTCCCTTTGTTTGGAAGAGGTCTAACACTTACAGTATGTCGCCTGCAATAGGAACGGCTTTATTTGGACAGTGTTGCTCTGATCAGAAGGTGCGGATAATTCTCCTTGAACTATTGTATTTCTGTGTATTTAAGTTTATGACTGAAAGGTGCCCTATTAAATTTCCAGTATAGTGACACAGGAACGATGTACGTACTGGGCGCTCTGCCCCTACATTTCAAGTTATCTCCCCAATGATAAATCATTTTGTCTTCAGCAGTTTCTGCTTCCATGGATTCCCTCAATCAGATCGAATATTACACCAGTCACAGCTTAGGTAGCACGGATCTGGGATCAGAAAATCCAGCTTGGAGCTCCTCCTGCTTTCAGGGTCAGTATGACTTCAATTTTGTGACTGTCAATTTTGTTCCCTTACCCAACTCCAAGTCCCCCCCCCCCCTCACCCCCCAAACCCCCCACTACTCTCTCTCTGCTATCGAATAGTATCAACTCAGCATCAAAACGACCAAACGGTCTAAGGGCGCTGCCATGAACGCGCAGTGATGTAGTGGTTAAATTTAACAATGCTGGAATAATATACATCTGACACATTATCAAACTGACTGCACCCAGCGGTAAAGGAAATGAAAAAAATTTTCGACTTTCTGCCAGAAAAAATAAGAAATGCCTGTTCGTATTTGATGGTTGCTACATTGTGATCCTTGTGCCTTCCAAATTGAGACGATCCGAACACCAGTTAGCAAGCTGCAAACTTTCTTGATGTTCTCATCTTTCGACACATAAGGTCAACGTTCATCAATTTTCCTGTGCTCAAACCCGGGTAGATTGACACAAATATGGTCATTTCTGTGTGTGCAGTGTTAGCAAGAATTTTAATGGAAATCTCTATTTCATTGCAGATCCGGTATTGGGCGATTATGATGATGCTGAGACTGAAGCATATGGGACAAGGGTAGGTAACTTGTTGATGAACAGAGATCCTGATCACCGCTTCACAGAAAGGACTGCTGACGGCGATCTCTCTCTTCTTGGTGAGTTCAATCACTGACACTTACCCAGTAAAAGTGATCTGTGTAAAAAGGCTGTTTTCAATTCAATTCTAACCAACGGCCAGAAAATTGAGAGGCAACCTCCAAAAATATCTGAGTTCGCTGGGCAGAAGGTGTCGTTGCAAAGCGCCAGTTGTACTGGAGACGATGTCCATGGTAAGATATTTGCGGTACACTTTCAATTTAAACAGACTCATCCCCAATACATCTTGTGTAACATAAACTATTCAGCACAAGACAGTCTTATCTTACTGGAGATGTGAAGAACAGGTTGTAAGTTACATAGCCTGATTACATTCCAGTAATTGCAGGCAGTCAGCAAATCCGCTGTTTAATTGGAATACATATTGCCGAGAAAGAGAATGAAACACCAGGTTTATCAGGGGACGATTTGAGATGGTGTAGTTCTTGTTTGCTGTTAAGGCAATGGATATTTTCAAGTATCAGTGGGCCCTCTTCTGTATCCTTTCCCGTCTCCTCAAATGGCTCAGCTGGGGAAAACAAAGCCATTCCATTGGAAACTTCGATCGTTACTTTCCGAATCAGTTTTGCCCCTGCAATCACATTTTATTCTCCATACACCTGAGTTCATTGTTTTAAAAAAAACTTTAAGGTCGAATCTTCCTGTTGTTCCTGGAGTATCATCGATCCCAGTTCATCACCAGCCAGATTTTTTTTCTAACCCCCCCTCCATTAATTAAGCACGCTCTCTGCAAACCTTTCCAGCCATAGATCTTCCCGTACATCCTGGCCATTTGGAAACCCCGCAATGAAATCCCGACGTGATTTGTGGCTGAAGGCCACTCTACCGCTCTTTGTGTCTTGAGGTCACAATTCCAGGCATAACTTTCTAAAATGCAATGACTTTGCTATCTGCCTGATTTTGCCATTATGCTGCTTTATGTAAACATTTGTTTGCAAGCACTTCTCTGTAAGTTATGAGAAATGTCTGGCAGTCAATTGTTTAGAAAAATAAGAGTTGCATTATTCCTTCACTCCCATCATAACACTATACTCTTTATCTCATCACAAAACACAGCACTCATAACAACACAGATCCCACTCAATTGTCATCCTCCTAGTTTGGTAAGAAAGAGTGCTTTCGCCCTGACAGTTACAAGTTGTGTGATTCCCGTGCAGAAGGCCAACGACCCTGTGCCTGAAAATGAAGAAAGATCATTACCAACCGGTTAACAACAATGTTTAATTATCTCTTCCAATGTTTATGCGGCGGTGATGAGATTGTGCCGTGTGTGGTTTCTGTCGCTTGTGATGTGACTCCATCCATTAGCTAAGGTTAAAATTATGCGAGCGAACAAGTTATGTATTGATTAATCAAAGATATTTGAGGTGAACAGGTTCAGATTGACGAGTAAAGATGAGAATTATCATGTCCTAGTGGCGGTTGGAACTTTTTTTATAGAGCAAAAGAAAATGAAGATAGACAACGTATGAACAACTCAGGTCAAAAGCACGCTTTAACCTCGTGTTTGAAATGTAATCACTCTTGACATAACGGACATGGGGACGCCGTTTGCACTACACAAACGGATAACTTGATTCAGTGAGAACGACAAGATCAGTTGCTAAATGGGATGGCTGATTGAATGGCAGATAATGGTCAGATGCTGGCAAACTACAGGATAATTCCTCTGGTCTATTTGAAATTACTTCTCTGGTACTTCACATTCAGTTCCGTTGACATAATGCCTTAACTGCCAATTCTGCTCGCTAAGATGGCTTTCACATTTGTCAGCGTAGGACTTCCTCGCGATTGCTTTGGCGTGTCAACCACATATTTAAAAATAAAGAAACATTGAGTTGGGAATTGACAGATGAGAGATCGACCAACTGAGTGGTAATGCACATCGCCCTTACTCTCGCTTTTTTCTCCATTCCAGGTAAATGTCAACGTCTAATCACAACAGATAAGACAGAACTTCAGGATGCGTTCTGAGAAAATTGTCATTATCTTAGCGAACTGTATGAACATGCTGACTACGATTGTGTCGATGCGAATTTACCTTTATTTCAATTAATTACCATGATATTTTGTGCTGAAATAACTGCAGTTCAATTTTCTCCTTTTTTCAGATTTTGTAATGCAGATGTTGAATTAAATTTTTAAACAGCGTTAGTTTTAAATAATTTAGTTGGTTATATTAATAATGAAAACTATTGCTCTGTTTGCATACGTTATCTCTACTACAAAACTGCGAAACTTGTGTATGAATGAAAGGCATCAAGGAATATCAACTGCTTTGTATTTGAAACCCCATTAAATACGTTGTAAAACAATTGGCCAAACTGTTGTATCGCGATTTATTTTAACATCGTCCGCCGCCGCCAAATGTCCCAAATGCAGGAACGAATGTTCCCTTAGTCTGTATGCATTCATATGCAACGTTGCTGGATTTTATCAATAAACGTACATTGACTAAACACTTCAGTCAGAATGTGTGTTCCGTCGTTGTTTATGTTCTATCTAAAACTTGGATGTTGCAATTATTTCAGTTTCTTTTAACGCAGCAATTATTTAGAGAATATGAAAGAAAACAGTGTTGTTGTGGTAGTTAATGGCAACGTCTCCTGTATTGACATGGGCTCTCACAATGTCTGGGTGCATGGATGGAAGGGGCGCGGGGTGTCTGTGTGTGTGTGTGTGTGCGGGATGGGGTGGAGGAGAGGTGATATTTGTTTGATGCGTCCAGCAAGGTTTCTTGAAGCAATATGGGAACAGTCAAATAGGGAATGGGCCGTACCAGATCTACTATTGGTGAATCAGAGCAGCGAGGTGACACGAGTATCAGTGTGGAAGCATTTCGGGAAGGGACCATAATCACTACGTTTTAAGTTACTTATGGATAAGGAACAGAGTAGACCTCTGCGCTAACCTGTGGAAAGGCGATACGACAATATTAAGCAGCAATTGGGTAATGTTCATTTGGGCGGCTGTTTGAGGATAAATCATAAGACCATAAGACCATAAGACATAGGAGCGGAAGTAAGGCCATTCGGCCCATCGAGTCCACTCCACCATTCAATCATGGTTGATTTCAACTCCATTTACCCGCTCTCTCCCCATAGCCCTTAATTCCTCGAGAAATCAAGAATTTATCAATTTCTGTCTTGAAGACGCTCAACGTCTCGGCCTCCACAGCCCTCTGTGGCAATGAATTCCACAGACCCACCACTCTCTGGCTGAAGAAATTTCTCCTCATCTCTGTTCTAAAGTGACTCCCTTTTATTCTAAGGCTGTGCCCCCGCGTCCTAGTCTCCCCTGTTAATGGGGAACATTTTAAAGGCCAGTTGATTAGAGTTCAGGATCAGCATGTTCCTGTGAACCTGACAGAGAAGGATTGAAAGATTCGGGGATCTTGAATCACAAGAAAAATTGTGAGCTTAGTCAAAAGAAAAGGGGGCAGCTTTAGGAAACTGAAGACAGACAGAGCCATCGACGAATATTAACAAAGCAGAAATTAAAATTAATATGGAGGTATGAGGGTTAAAAGGGGGCATGAAATGTCTTTTGCAAACAGGATTAAGGAAAATCTCAAGGCGTTTTCTGGATTGGTAATGAGAAAGAGGGTAGCCAGCGACAGGGTAGGTCCACTTAAGGACAAAGGGAGGAGTTCATCCGTGGAGTCGGAGAAAGTGAATGAGGCTCTCAGCGAAACATTTGGATCGCTACTCCCAAAGGAGAAGGAGCTGTTGGATGATGAATCTGGAGAGGGGCATGTTGATATTCTCGGGCATGTCAGTATAAATCAGGAGGATGTGTTGTGTGTTTTGAGAAGCATTAAGATAGACATGTCCCGGTATCTGATGGGACCTATCCCAGAATACTGAGGGTGATGAGGCAGGAAATTGCGGGGCCTCCTACAAAAACTTTGTATCGTCTTTAGCCAGAAGAGAGCTCCCGAGGGATTGGAGAATAGCCAATGTTGTTCCTTTATTTCATAAGGATAACAGGGATAATCTGCAAAATGCAATGAAAATTATCAATTCTTGCGCGCTATACAGACAATGCATACTATATATGGATAAGGAAAGGAGACAGTGCAGAATGTGGCTTTGCAGTCATAGCCAGGGTGTACAGAGAAACATCAAATTGATGCGAGGACCATTCAAAGGTCTTATGGCAGCACGGGAGAAGCGGTTCTTGAATCGGTTGGTACGTTTTTTTCTAAATGGAAAACGTGGAAAGAGAGAATGCCGGGGTGCGTGTGGTCCTTCATTATGCTGGCTGCTTTTCCGAGGCAGTGGGAAGTGAAGACAGATTCAGGGGATGGGAGGCTGGTTTGCGTGATGGTCTGGGTTTCGTTTACGACCCTTTGTAGTTTTTTTGTCGTCTTTGACAGAGCAGGAGCCATGGCAAGTTGTGATGCATCTAGAATTGGTAAGCTGAAGGGATGGGAAAGAATGGATTGTCTTCTCTTTTTCGTTGGGGTAGTGGAGGATGATGGGGATTCCAAGAAACTGTACACAATTGTGAGGTGTCAGGATAGACTATATGGGAAGTGCGTGCTTATTTTAACAGATAATTTCATGACTAAGGGTGATAGATTTCCACAGGTTTTTGGAAATATTAGAGGGGAGATCAGAAACAAAAATCACACAGAGACCTGTGGGTCTCTGCCATTCACAGCCTTGAGGGTAATATGTACAGAATGCCTCAACGGTTTATGGATATCCATCGCATGTTCCAGAAACTTTAGAGCTACGGAGCAAATGCAAACGGTGGAATAAGGTTGCTCGTTTCATTTTCGGATGGCGACAGAAATGATGGACCAAGAGGCGCTTTTTGTGTTTTGAGATCACTGCAATTTCATGATATGTTACACCATGTTGTTATTTAGAAGAATAAATGGTGATCTCATGTCAACTTCGACATTCCCGATGGGACTCAGAGACTATAATCGGCTAGGAATGCTCATTAAACTCTGCATTCCAACGATATTTCCACGTACGCCAGATGTCTCTTCTTAACTTCACTTGCCATTTTTATTTCCCCTCAGCTCCAGTTGCCTCCAGATATATGTAGAAGTAACCTTGGCAAATATGTTCGGTGCAGCCGGGATATCCCCATTTTTCCTGGTTCTCGCCACAGTGCTTCGCCCCTGAGTCCCGCTATTGCCCCATTTCAATGCAGGATAACCCCTGTCATCCTTCTTTCCTAATTTACACATTCACACTTTGTTCTCGGTAATTCGAATTCCACCACACCCATTTATGTTTCCTGAAATGTCCTGTACAGACTGATAACGGGTATTTAATATACCATTGAGCGAGAGCATCAAAAAAGCGGCCCACTGATATTGACCCTATGTGTCCCAACCCGTTTGCTAACACATCCTGTAAATGCTTTATCAGATGCAATGACACACAGTCGCATTTATTCCTGCCTCTCTCGTAAACAAGTAGTTTTATTTTGTCTTCATTTACAGCGGTTTGCCGTCCAATTAAATACATTTCTAGGAAAGGAAATAAATCGCACACCTCCTGCCAGGCGGTCTTACAAACGTGAACACCCTGCAACAATCTAGGGGAGTAACTAATTGCCCCAGAATGTGAATCAGTGGCTCACTGCCTGACTATATGAACAATATACTGAACTGTGGAATGTTCACATCTCAACTGAAATCAATTGCTCATTGCCTGACTATGTGAACAATACACTGAAATGTGGAGGGTTCCCATTTAATCAGTGTTAGAAAATGACCATCTTGCTCCTTTTTGCCGAACATGACTGAGCTGGGCTTGACAATTTCATTCTTCCACAGACCCATACGTGCATGTGAACGATTATTGCAGCGATTAAGACACATACAGCAGATTTGTTTAGACCAAAGACCATGATCACTGATCTCCTTTTATTAGTTCGAGAGCAGGCTCTTTCAAACGTGTCGCTCATGGAATCATTCTTTTATGCTTTCTCCATCAAGATGGACAGTTTACGGATAGATAAGGAGCTACACGATAAATGGAAGAACCATAAAGGGTGTAGAGACGCAGAGGGACCTGGGTGTGCAAGACCACAGATCTTTGAAGGTGACGTCACAGGTGGAGAAGGTGGTGAAGAAGGTGTTGTAGGTAAAAAAAACCTCTGACACTATTAGTAGATCAAAATGCAGGTTTATTTTCACAATTGTGGGAGAAGTGAGGTTCCTAACAGTGGACCCAGGCTTCTCATCGAACACAAGTAAGAACAGAGTTTATATATGTCCCGGGCCCCGCCCTCATTACATTGCAATTCTCTAAGATGTCTGTCATTGTTCATGGTGAGATTCTTGTTGTTTTAGCAGTATCTTCCTCTGCGTAGTTTGTTCGATCTCCAAGGCCACGATCGTTCGCCATTGCCTTGAAACAATATTACAGGTTTTGCACAAACAAGTTAACTAATCTACATACAGGTTTGTATAATACTTTATATCAGGATAAGATGAATAACGTATGATGAATATATATATATATATATATATATATATATATATGAATCTATGGTGATTCAAAGACAGAAGGCATACATGCCAACTCCATCGTGTTAAACAAAGGTACATAAAAATGGAGACTGTTTAGCTTATTTCGAGCTGGGTAATCGCATTTCTTGATAACAAATGGAGACAGAGGAATAGCTGTTCCTATTATCTGGCACAGACATGAAAAACACCGAACTCTGACAAAAACATGGACTCTGCAGTGTTGTAAACAAAATCACAGAGTTCGGGTCTTACTGCTTAAGTGTGACAAGGGTCATTAACCCATTCCCGACTGCACTCCCCCCTTCTGGTCGGATGACAGATCCAAACATGGCATTTATGACCAACTCAGAACCACATTGTATCGGGGAATGGGCCTAGCTCCTTGGTCGGGAGGTCTGCCCCCTTCGCCTGTACACTTGCGACTGTCATAATTCGCGCTGTTACTGTTTTGCAACAGGCGTTCAATAATGCCATACAAACACAGCAAGTAATTACAATTACAATTGATACAATCAATCCATGCATCAGGTATGAACCCCACGACCCGAACCATTGCCCCAGCCAGCCCGGAGGGTTATAATCATGATATTGGTTCCCTTCTTCCTGTATTGCTTTTGCTACTTGTTTAATATGATCTGCTAAGCGAGTTATATTCTCCGAAGCTTCGGGAATATACGTACAGCATTCGAAGGCAACTATGGCACATGTTCCACCTTGGGAGGCTAGCACACAATCGAGTTCCAATCAG
Source organism: Mustelus asterias (assembly GCF_964213995.1). Lineage (NCBI taxonomy): Eukaryota > Metazoa > Chordata > Chondrichthyes > Carcharhiniformes > Triakidae > Mustelus > Mustelus asterias. The sequence goes on along the minus strand of NW_027592577.1, from coordinate 29,308 downwards.
TTCTGTAACGCCACAATCCGAATAGCTACGACCTCTGCTGACATTTCAGAGATGGCCGTGCTCACCTCCTCGAACCCATCCTTAGTCTTATTTGCAACTTTCTCTAGGGTTGTGGCCATCCGTATAAGTTCCTGTGCTGCCTTTGCTGTCCCAAAAAATGGGTAGGCTATCATGCAGAATCGTTCTGTCTCACTAATGGCTCGCTTAGCCCTAAGCAGGTGTATCTCGGGGTGGTCCCGTAAGTCAATGTAATGGTGAATATAGGGCACCACATATGCCAAATAACACGATCCTGTCCAATTCCAGGGAAACCACGGATAGGCATTGTTTCCACAGACAAAATAGGTCCCATTATATGCAGTAATCTCGCTTACATAAGCAGAGGAGAGGCTAACCGGGACAGTGGCTGTGGGGCACTGGATTGTGACCTGTATCATGGCCTCAGCGTCATCAGTGATATCAATCTGTTGTATACAGTAGCTACGGCCAACAGGTATGGTTCCATTTCTTATCAGGCAGATAGATCCCCTTTGTTTATTTTTCACAATGAAGTAGGGTGGGGAATCTGATTTGTTGTAGCTGGGCTGGTAATTCTTCTTAAAGGACGATAAAGTGCACCCTCCGCCCCCTGGCCTTGGAACAACATCACTGTTGCTGATACCCTGCATAGTGGTACCCGATGGGGTTTTAAATGTCAGTTGCCTTGTCCCTTTCTGGGTTCCATTCCTTATTTAAAACCCATTCAATTACTTCTGGAGCTGATAAAGGGATAGGAAATAAGGGACTTCCTCCCTTTCCTCCGTGCATGGGAATGTGTGAACAGACCCAGCACTTGCTCAGATTCGATTGTGATGCATACAGATAAGACATATACACAAAGGTGTTCATACAATAGACAGAGTCATCATTACAGAGATGATCACTGTGCTTCACCCCTAACTCATAATTCAATCTATATTCTCCCGCTATGGCTAACAGGGCCAGGGTCGTGAGCATCAGCATGAGAAGCATCTTATCACTGACTAATATCCCGCGCGACCGTTATACAATGGTCCAAAGGCTATATCGCCCACGCGCAACACCGCGGATCCGCGGATCCGCGAACCCGTTCAGCTTGCTTGGAGGTCACTTTGTTTGCTTATATCTGTAAGTGGAGTATATCACATATTTTTCCAATTAATTTCAGCATGTTCAATTGAGTATATACAGGCACAGATATCTCCACTAATTATAACTTCATATGGCTCATTTCATTTTTGTACAAGCCCTGATTTGTTAGGTAATATTTTTACTAGGACATCCCACTGTTGGGACTGTCAGGGAGCATTTCAAGCTCTCTCTACGTCTCTTATTTCTTGATTGTTTTTTACCGATTTATGCATCCCTTTTAGTTGGGTGCTTAGTTCCAAAACATATCTCTTGATTTTATCTTTTAGTGGATCTACATCGGTCCCACCTGTTATGATGCTTTTTGGTAATTGCGTCGTCCGTCCTGTCATTAGCTCATAAGGGGTTAATCCGGTTCGGTTTGTAGCAACCCTTCATCTCATTTAGTATGGTGGGCAATACCTTCATCCACATTTTTTTTCCGATGTCTGTATGGCCTTCGCCAGTGCAAAGTATTTTTGCCCAATGTAATAATTGTGCTATGCTTTAAGGTAATTTAAGCTCATTTGGCCTCGGCAGCTTGGAATTCTGAGTCCAACTTAGAAACTTAGCTGCATCTCTGAAAGTACAATGTAAGGTAAACAAACTTTCTCATGGCCAAGTTGTTGATGTAGCTGGAGACTGCTTGTATGGCTGTTTTCTCTCTCTCTCCTTCTTTCTCTAAAATAACCGTTATTTCGAAAACAATGCTTAAAGAAAGGCATATTTACTTCAGATCAGTCGAGTTTATTCTGAAGAAATAAACAGACCCTTCAGTTGGCTTGGGGCGAATCACACAACACTTTGCACTGGCTGCAGCTGGACATTCTATCAAAAGACATCGCTTTTCTCATTTATATCACATATCATACAACTCCGATCTTTGTATGATGTATTCTTACATTATATCTCATTTGATCATTTGCTTGTCCATACTTGAAAGTGCAATGTTTCAGCAGAAATGATCCTTCTCCAGACTACGCCAATTGTCTCATAAGGTCTCACAGATGTCAATAGTTTATGCTGTCAGACACCGCTCTTTAAAAACACAGGTAACCGAAATGATGCAAGATTTCTGAGTCTGGCTGCAAAGCCAGTCTCCAACTCGTGTTCTGTCTCTCTCTCTCCAGTAAACCGGTTTCACCCCCTGTCATGTTAATATTAATTGTGCAAGATATTACAAATTAAATCGGGTATTTCAAAACACTCTTAATTTAGTTTTAAATTAATCTGTTTCCATTTTTAGACTGAGCTCCAGATCAGAATTCCTTGCACTTTTAGAACAATAACAAGAGTTACTTGATTAGAAATGTTTTGGTTTGCTTCCTAGCTGGCTAGGTTCTAAGCTTTGCAGTGTTCTTAGATTTGGAAAACCTTGAACAATAGATAGAACAATTCCAATGGCAGTATATAATTTTAACTAGTTACACTATCAGAACTATCATCAATGTGAGATGATTTAAATGATGTAATTTGTTGCATGTTATCGGAACATCACACAAGTCTTGAATTTCATATCGGTAACTAACTGGCAACACAAGTTCCAATAATTCATGGTATTCAATGGTTGGCATCAAATGCAAATTAAAAATACTCAAGGACAACATCTTTATTTGTATTAACAACTGAGGTTTTAACTGATTCATCTCCTGCTGTAAATTGGGATAATCGGAACTACGATTCATTGATTTGATGGACTTTAAACTGACCCATAGACAGTATATTCACCTCATTCTTTTGTTCCTGCTTTTCTATTTTTCACAAAATTACTTTTTTAAAAAACTTCTCAACTACACTCTTATAATTTCAACTTCAAGACAAGGAAAGAGCACATGGTCCTTCCAAGGTCTAACTCCTTTCTCAACATTAAAACGAACAACAACAAAACATTCACGCAATCACGTTGTTAAACACACAGATACACACAGATACACATGGAAGCTTCCAACATTTATTCAGACTTAACATCTTAAACTGGGATGGAAGTAAAACATTTAAGAATACAGACCGTTGATTAACAGTCGCTTTTATGCTGCTGCCTTCCAAGCTGTAATTCAACTCAAAACAGAAGTAAATTCAAGAAATCTTATCACTTTAATCTTTAACCGTTTGTAACAAATACTTCCCCAGCATTTTCTTATCTCATTATTCCACTGAATTATTTCCCTCATCTCTAATTATATTGATTTGTCAATTTGGTATTATAGGCGGGCACTCCCTTTTAGCCTGTCTGTTATTTAATACAGTTTCATGGTTGATCCATGTAACACATTTTAATTAGAATGCATCATGGCAGTACAATAATTCCCAGTATGACACACGCACTCACATTCTACCTTATGTAACTCCCTTCTCTGTTAAATTTTGACTATATCTTAAAATTACTGCAAGTCTTATAACTTAAAGGAACATAAACAAGTGATTCATCATCATTTCAAATACGCAGGAATAATTCTTTCTATTTATCTTTTCAACTTTAGTTCTATCAAAAATACATTTTCAAATTTAACAAAAGCCTGCTCCAAATAATCCATTTATTTTATCACTTTTAAATATCCCTACTAAAATAATTATCTATACACAGGCAGATGCAGTAACTCTCCTTACGACTCTTCAGATGTAATCTAATGCTATTATTCCCACATTCCCCAAATCTCTGTCCGATGCCCCTGTTGTAAAATTTATTAATTTATTAAACTCGCATTGATCTGCTATACCCCGTTCCATCACATGAGGCTCTCGATCGCAATTACATCTTACATCTCTCTCTCTCTCTCCCTCCCTCGAGTGAGAGAAACTTACAACCTGCTTGTTTACTTTTAACCCTTTATTCCCCTTTTAACTGTTTTGTTGCGGTAATTGGTGTATCCCTTTAACTGAGTCCAATGCTTCCAGACACCCCTACCTTGCATATCTATGCAGGCACAGGTGTCTCCACTGATAATGACCTCATAGGGGCCTTTCCATTTGGGGGCAAATCCAGATTTTCCTGGTAGTGTTTTTACCATAACCTTGCTGCCCGCCGGGGGTACCTCCGGGGTCTGTTCTAGTTTGTTGTGCTCATCTATCACTATTTGTTTGTCCCGTACTGTTTTCCGCATATCTTTTAATTGGGAGCTTAACTCTAATACATATCGTCTAATCCTGTCCCGTAATGGGCCTACATCTGCATATTTCCGTGATCCATCCACAAACAGGACCAAATCTGGTGCCTCCAGGGGCGCATCTTTTATTCTACTCTCCTCGACCTCTTCGTCTACGTCCCCACATGAGTGGGGAGACCCTTCACCTAACATTCCTTCTGCGGGGTTCATTCCCATGTCTCGTACAATGGTGATGGACTTAGTGGGTGGGAGAAGCCTCCCACTTCGCCCTTCTCATATTTGAGACAGACCGCAATTTTCCTGTGTTCAGCATTTCCACCAAAGTCTGTTTGGTGTGGAAAACAATATTCCCCGTCATTATGATGGGCTTGCTGACCTTTACTGCCCATGCCACTCAATCTAGTGCGGCTATACATCTGGGTAACCCGGTTACTACGGGGCCCTCCGCTGTGGAATAATAACCCACGGGTAGCTGTTTGTCCCCATGGACCTGTGTGACTACTGCCGAATAAAACCCCCACTCGTTATTACAATAGATAGGAAAATCTTTACTAGCGTCAGGCAGTCCAAGCCCTGGAGCCTTCATTTGTTCTACTTTTAGTTTACTATATGCCCTTTCCTGTTCTGATCCCCATTCTATAACTTCTAGAGCGGGTTTCCCCCCCTTTACTAGCCTTTGTATTGGTTCGGCGAGCCTTGCGAATTCTGGTATAAAGTTGCGGCTGTAATTAAACAACCCCAAAACCTTCCTTACCCCCGGTCGGTTACTGGTCTTGGCATTTGCTGTATGGCTGTTTTCCTGTCCAATGGCATTTCTTTGGTCCCCTGGGATATCAGGTGTCCCAAATATAACACCTGCGCTTTCCCTATTTGGGCCTTCCTGGGGCTTGCCTTTAGTCCTGTTCTTCTAAGTGTTTCAGGACTGAGTATAGTGCCGTCTGGTGTTCTGCTCTAGTTTCGGAGGCTATTAAGATGTCATCTACATACTGCAGGATTGTGCTCCCCCTTAGGACCTCTACTTGTTCTAATATCTTACTCATTACCCGGTGAAATATAGCCGGGCTATTGTGGAAGCCTTGCGGGAGCCTAGTCCATGTGTACTGTTTATCACCGACGGTAAATGCAAATTTATCTTGTGAATTAAAGTCCAGGGGAATGGACCAAAATCCATTGGCGATGTCTAATACCGTAAAGATTCCATGGGATGATGATAACCCGTTTAAAATGGTAGATGGACTAGCCACGATGGGGTGTAACTTGGGGGTCACTTTATTTAAAGCGGTATAATCAATGGTTAATCTATAACTCCCGTCTGGTTTAGGCACCGGCCAGGTGGGGGAGTTGGTGGTACTAGTGGTTTCCCGTAGTATCCCTCTTTTTACCAATCCCTTTACAATTTCTTCAACTGCTTTTTTGGCCTCGGGCTTAATTGGGTAATGTCGGTGTGGTTTATGTTCTGGCCCTTCCACGAGGATGGGGGGAATTTTGACTAATCCAGTATCCAGGTTTGTTTCCGCCTATACCCCAGGGATTGAGGCGCAAATGGTGCCAAATCCATTACATTCTAACTGCCAGTTGCGTCCAGTTGCAGATGCTGCATGGATGGTTTCTAAATGGTTAACATATGTTCCTACCCTGTCTTTTCTCCCATCGGGGCGGGGCCAAATCAATTCGCCTTTCCCGCAATCTATTAAGACTTCGTATTCTTTCATCAGGTCATTTCCCATAATAGTTCCTTCATTATTTTGACATACATAAAATCGCATAGGTATATACAGGTTATTAATTTCTACTCGGGTGGTTTCAATTAAGTAGGCAGGGGTCTTCTGTCCGTTCACACCCCTTATATAAATCATTTTGTTTGTGGTGGGCAAGGGTAGATCAGTGATAGATCTGGAGGCTCCCGTGTCCACCAGCATTTCGCATGGTCTGCCCCCTACTAGTGCAGACACGTAGATTCTACCCTCCTGTTCATTCGTATCGGGATTTTGGAACAACATTGGCAAGCCTATTATCTCCGGTTTGTTATCTTTCCTTTGTTTGGCTTGCTGTTCTAATCATTTTCTCGGTCTTGTCTTTCCTTTGCAGTCTCTCTCGTTCTGGTCTATCTCTTTTGTCTTTCTCATACGCCTCACATTCTCACTTCAACATTACCCAAGTTTAGGGTTTCCCTCATTATCACATACACATACCCTCTTCTACGTGCATTATCCCCCTTTGGAGCCCTTCAGTGCCTGGCAAAGTGACCCAGTTTCCTACAATTATGGCACGCACCCTTTGGTTTATCTTCTCTACTGTTTGCACTAACGTTTTCCTGTTTTATTTGTAGGTATGGATTCTCATCTGGTCCATCTCTAATTCCAGATGCCCATTCCACTAATTCATCATAAGTCTGGGTATTGAGAACTCCCATTTTAAGGATTTTTTGGTGAGCTGGCGACAGCCCATATTTAAATGCTTGTAAAAAGGCTCTATCTGTTCGGGCAGTTTCGGGTACTCCCCAACATTCTTGGTATATTCTAAAGAGTCGCTCCCCAAATTCAGAGGCTCTTTCACCCCTTTGTTGATTAACATTTTAATTTTTTCTTTGACATCAGCCCATTTCTTACCCGAGACTGAAACCTGTTCAATTAATCCAGCCAATTGATGAACTAAGAGAACTCCAATTTTCTTAGTTTTGTTTTTCTTTTCCTTTTCCAACCATTTTCGTTGTTGGTCTAGTGGATGGTCTAAATCCCATCCCCCTGTTATCATCTGTTTTATGAGTCTGTCCCTCTTAGTCATAAATTCATTTATTAGGGACCCAGGGGGTCCCCACTGTCTTTGTCCCGCCATAACACCGATAAGTTTATACTCACCACCTGGAGTGACATATTCTCCCTTCTCGCTCTCCATCTCCCAGGTCGCTCTTATCGGAGTCCGATAATACCTGTAAGGGTTGATCAGATCCCTCCGTACCACCGCTTATTCTATTTTTTTTAAGCCGGCTTTTCCTTAGAAGGCCTTTCCTTCCAACTCTTACACATGAAGGCTTTTCCTTCAAACCCCGGCGATCACTCAGACAGTCTCTATCTCACTCACGTCTAAACATCACACACTCTTATCACAGATGATTTCGCACTGCATTTTGACCCTCTCTATTTAGAGTTCGATAATCTATTCCGGTGCTCCGGTCATGGCCATTCGACCGGACTGTAAACAGATTATCCCGGACGAGACCCCAATTGTTGTAGGTAAAAAAACCTCTGACACTATTAGTAGATCAAAATGCAGTGTTTATTTTCACAATTGTGGGAGAAGTGAAGTTCCTAACAGTGGACCCCCAGCCTTCTCCTCGAACACAAGGAAGAACAGAGTTTATATATGTCCCGGGCCCCGCCCTCATTACATTGCAATTCTCTAAGATGTCTGTCATTGTTCATGGTGAGATTCTTGTTGTATTAGCAGTATCTTCCTCTGCGTAGTTTGTTCGATCTCCAAGGCCACGATTGTTCGTCATTTATATCCTTGAAACAACATCACAGGTTTTGCACAAACAAGTTAACTAATCTACATGCAGGTTTGTATAATACTTTATATCAGGATAAGATGAATAACGTATGATGAATATATATATATATTATATATATATATATATATATATATATATATATATATATATATATATATATATATATGAATCTATGGTGATTCAAAGACAGAAGGCATACATGCCAACTCCATCGTGTTAAACAAAGGTACATAAAAATGGAGACTGTTTAGCTTATTTCGAGCTGGGTTAATCGCATTTCTTGATAACAAATGGAGACAGAGGAATAGCTGTTCCTTTTATCTGGCACAGACATGAAAAACACCGAACTCTGACAAAAACATGGACTCTGCAGTGTTCTCAACAAAATCACAGAGTTCGGGTCTTACTGCTTAAGTGTGACAAGGGTCATTAACCCATTCCCGACTGCAATGGTCTCCGCAATGTACCAAGCCTCAGGGCATCCTTTCATGCAACGGATCAGGTACCCTTCACCCCATGCATTTACCATAGCTAGCCCCCCCCCCCTCACATTCATGGACAATTTAGCATTGCCAATCCACAGAACCCGCATATCTGTTGCATGTATGAGGAAAGTGGAGCACACAGAGGCAACCCACGAAATACGGGGAGAATGTGAAAATTCCACACAGACAGTGACCCAAGCGGGAAACCGAAACACAGTCCCTGGCGCTTGAGGCAGCCGTGCTAACCACTGTGCCACAGTGCCGCACTCCACTGTGCCACTGTACCGCCCTCCACTGTGCCACCGTGCCGCCCATTGTATATGTTTGGCTACCTCACCCTGGATCCCGTGAGATGTTACCTCATGCAACAATCTACCATGTGGCACCTTGTCAAATGCCTTGCTAAAGTTAATGTAGACAACATCAACTCCACTGCCCTCATCTACCCACTTGGTTACCCCTTCAAAAATCTCAATCAAATTTGTGAGGCATGATTTTCCACTCACAAAGGCATGCTGACTCTCCCTAATCAGGCCGTGCCTCTCTCAATGCCAGTAGATTATGTCTCTCAGAATACCTTTTAACAACTTACCCATTACAGATGTGAGGCTCACCGGCCTGAATGTGGTATTCATAAGAAAGACTAATTTCCTGGCGAGATGTTCCATGACAGCAAATCATAGACGAGCCTCGTCTCATTCTTCTACCCAAGAGCACACCTGTAGACTGTACAACGTGCACCCCTTGACAGGAGCTAGCATTGACAGGTAGTAGATCGTGTGGCCGAATGAGATGTGACAATGCGTCTCAGCCAGTCTCTATCGAAAAGAGCTCCCAATTCTGCATTGACTCTGAGCATTTTCCATATGCTAATGATGGCCACTTCACCAAACATTGCACCTTTGCAGTCAACTCTCAGACACTGTCGGATGGACAACACTGAGTTCGCCCTGTTCCCTTTGAGGTTTCAAACTGAGTGAGAACTGTATTTTCAATGGTGCACCCTGCATGAGATTGCTGAATTGGCTGTTGCTCAGTAGAGACAATGCGGTATCAGCTAAATGTTGGAGCGCTGCACAACCAGAGCTTACAAGAAAATTATACGACACAATCAGAGTGTGAGTACTGCTGGATGAACACACGTTTCCTGTCTCGCCCACCGTGGGAACCATAGCATGAAAGACAAGGACTTTTCAAAATTCCTTTGAACTTCCAGGATTTTCCGGCTTTGAGCCGAGCGCAACTGGAAAATCCCACACGACTGTGAGTTCTGAGGCAGCAGCCCTTATTTTTCACTTATTCATTCATGGGGCATGGGTGGCGTTGGCTGGCCAGAATTTATTGCTCTTTACTAGTTGCCCGTGGGCAGTTATAGAGTCATCGAGGTTTATAGCATGGGAACAGGCCTTTCTGCCCAAAATGTCCATGCCGTCGTTTTTTAACAACTAAGCTGGGATGAATTGCCTGCGTTTTGCCCATATCCCTCTTTCGCCATCTTACATAGGTAACAGTCTAAATGCTTTTTAGAAAACAAAGTTGTACCCGGCTCTACTACTAGCTCTTGAAGCTTATTCCAGACACTCACCATGCTCCGCGTGAAAGAAATGTCCCTCTTGACCCTTTGTGTAACTCAAATTAAGCCTATGCCCTCCAGTTTTAGGCTCTCGTATCTTTGGCGAAAATATATTGACTATCTTGCTGATCTATGCCTCTCATTATTTTATGGGTCTCTATATGATCACACCTCAGCCTCCGACGCCCCAGAGAAATAATTCCAAGTCTATCCAGCCTCTCCTCATAACTCAAACAACCAAGGCCGCGTAGCGTCCCAGTAAACCTTTTTTGCACTCTTCCTAGTTTAATAATGTCATTTGTATAATGGTTCACCAGAACTGTACACAGTTGAGAGTAAGAGTTTTAACAACACCAGGTTAAAGTCCAACAGGTTTATTTGGTAGCAAATATCATTAACTTTCGGAGCGCTGCTCCTTCGTCAGATGGAGTGGAAATCTGCTCTCAAACTGGGCACAGAGACACAAAATCAAGATACATAATACTGATTAGAATGCGAATCCCTACAGCCAACCAGGTCTTAAAGATATAGACAATGTGAGTGGAGGGAGCATTAAGCACAGGTTAAAGAGATGTGTGTTGTCTCCAGACAGGACAGCCAGTGAGATTGTGCAAGTCCAACGCCGTCATCTCCACATCATGACAGTTGAGACACCAGGACATTGCGGTGGCTCTGGAGGGACGTGCAGGCCAGACCAGGAAAGGATGGCAGATGACCTTCAACAAAGGACATTCGTAAACCGGATGTGTTTCTCCGACAATCGACATACCGTTGGTCAGTACTGGGACAATGGAGCGTCAGATGGTTAGTAGTGAGGGAACAATGTGCTTTCAGGCGACCAGTATCTCGCGTGCAACAAATGTGCTTTTGTTCGAAGATCCCAGCAGATTGAAGATTTATTAAGGGAACAGAAAAATTGGAAAAACATCAGGAACTGATTAACATAGGGAGGCAGTGTGGCACAGTGGTTAGGACTGCTGCCTCAAAGAGCCAGGGACCTGGGGTCGATTTCCAGCTTGGGTCACTGGCTGTGTGGAATTTGCACATTCTCCCCGCGTCTGTGTGGGTTTCCTCTGGGTGATCCTCTTTCCAAAAGATGTGCAGGTCAGGCTGATTCGCCATGCTGAATTGTCACTTAAAGTCAGGGGATCCAGCAGGATAAATGCACTGTGCTAAAGGGAGAGTGGCTGTGTGGGATTGTAAATGGGGCAGACATGATAGGCCGAATGGCCTCCTTGTACACTGTCGGTATACATCGACTCTATGGTTCACCCTGGCGACCAAGCGGGAGCGCAGCATGGTAGGAGGATAGTGTTCCATCATATTATGTTTTTTTTTTCTGACCCACAGTCTATATACGCCCAAATGGGAGCTGGGACGGTGAATCATTGATCCATGTGCAATCAGTGCAAGGGAGGAGAATCTCAATGTGCTGACCAGTCAATGTGAGCAGAACAATGCTAGCTAGTGGGATATGTGTTCCCCGAGGGTGGGTGATGTTGCATTTCTAAATTACAATTGATGAAAGGAAAATGTAACCAAAGCACGACTCCCCGGCTCAGATGTCAAACCATTTGAGCCAAAGCCACTGCCCTTCAATAAAATGAGAAAACTTTGGGAAAAAAATCAAATCTTCTCATAATTGAAAGTATTGATGAATTAGAATGAATGGATATTTCAGCACACTTTTCAATTGCTGTCTGAACCTAGTCTGCGTCACTGCATAAATAACAGTGTTTGTGCAACAACTCAGCAATTAAAGCATGAGGCCCAATTCCGTCACAAGATAAGGTACGTAAAAATCCGGACAGCCCAGAGACCACATCCATCTCCAGATAGAATGCAACATGTGTAACGACCAAAGCACAGTAAAATTGGCTGAGATAACAAATAGCAGAATGATAGATTTCCTTCAAAACTTCAGTTCTGTATCTCGGGCCCTGTCTCAAATGACGACCCTGGAGACTTCTGCGGGCTCTACTGGTGACTAAAATGTGAGAGACAGTCAAAACTTTGAGCATCAGGATCATGAGAAATTGGACACACGGATTCAGAATGTTGTGGACAAAGATAATTGCTCCCCAGACCGGTGACAACATAACCTCATGAGAAATGTCACAAACCAACGGGCCATTCGACGAATAATAGTCACCCAGCAACAGGAAATACCAGGAAATATTCTTCAAGCAGCTCAGCACAGTCACTGTTGCTGGAGCCACCACTGCTGTGTTCTTCGTGCAATATTTACCATTGAATCTCTGGGTGCAAATCGCCACAAGACGATCAAATGTGAAAGTGACAGAGAACCAGACAGAACAGTCCGTGGCTGCATAATGCATGGATGTTACACACGGTGATGGACCTTCCGAAAGAAAACTCTTTATCAAAAACAATCGGAATTTGACTCAAGATCAAGCCAAATATAATGACGTGTAAGTCTGCCACTGCCATGGCCACCAGGTAACGAGTGACACAATTCGAGAGACCACATTGTTTTCGTCACAGCACGGCATTCGTCAGTAAGATAACTGGGAGGAAATGAAACATAATCAATGTAGCTAAAGATCTGAAGATCTGGCTGGGGAAATGTCTGATTAATCGAAGACACTTTGTGATATTGTGTGCCAGCATCCAGTGATATACTGAAATAATTGCAAAATATACATCGAACAATAGAGATTTACAGCACAGAAACAGGCCCTTCGGCCCAACTTGCCCATGCTGCCCCTTCGTTTAACTCTAAGCTCATCCCAATTGCCCGCGTTTGGCCCATATCCCTCTGTACCCATCTTATCTATGAAGCTGTCTGAACGTTTTATAAAATACAATTTTCTACCCGCTCCTACTACTACCTCTGGCAACTTGCTCCAGCCACTCCGTGTGAAAATAAATGGCCCTCTGGACTATATTGTACCTCTCCCCACCCCGTTATACCAATGCCATCTGGTTTTAGACTCCCCAAGTTTAGGCAAAATATATTGTCTATCTAGTTGATCTATTCCCCTTATTATTTTATAGACTTCAAATGAGATCATGCCTAAAACTCCTATGCTCCAGAGAAAAAAGTCCCAGTCTATCCAGCCTCTCCTTGTAACTCAAACCATGAAGCTGCTGTAGCATCCGTTTAAATTTTTTCTGCCCTCTTTCGAGTTTAATAATGTCTTTTGAAAAAAATAGCGTGACCAGAGCTGCACACAGCTGAAAAACCAGCACATCTTTGTGAAAAATTGCCCCCTGGACCCTTCTGTATCTCAACCCTCTCACCTTAAACCAATGCCTTCTGGTTTTAGACTCCGCTACCTTTGGGAAAATATATTGTCCATCTTACTCATTATTTTATGGACTTCAGTCAGGATCTGTAAGAAGCCCTTGACTTGCTTTGTTCGCTACACATTTATATTGTTCGTCCAATAAGTTTTCATGTCATTGGTCCACTGTGCATTTTGATAGTGGGGATTTCTGCAAAGGTCATTCCATTGCATGTCAAAGGATGACAGTTAGATATTCGTTTGTTGGACATCCTCTTTGCCTGGCACTTGAGTCGCTCAAATGCCGCATGTGTGCACGATATGACACAAGCAAAACTGACAAAACGAGGAGGTAGATTAACTGCAACAGCCAAGAGTAAGAAGGGGGTGGCAGGCGGCTCCTTCACACTAACTTCGCCCCTTGGCACCCAGGCAGGTACACAAGTACAAACGACAATACTGTGAAGCGGAGGTCGGATTCCATAAGTTAAGCATGAATGGTTAGCCCCAGCTGCATTCACTGCTCCGTCATCAATTGCCAAACTGGTTGAAGGAGGCAGGTGTAGAGGCAGGTACACTCCGGCGCCTGTTCTTGTTTACCAAGGGAGAATTTGTCATGGCCAATGCGCATAACCAGCACGTCTTTCGGACGGTGGGAGGAAACCGGAGCAGCCAGAAGAAACCCACGCAGACCCGAGGGAGGACGTGCAGACTCCCATAGAGACTGACCCAAACTGGGAATCGAATCCAGGTCCCAGGCGCTGTGAGGCAGCAGTGCTAAGCACTGTGCCACTCTTGGGCTGAGCATCGGTATGCCATCATCAGTGGACGTGTAAGTATGACACAAACCTCAAGCAATCCACTTTGTGTGGATTTAACTTTCAGCAATGTATTTAAATTGGAAGCGAGGAACAAAGCTAAAACATGTGGCGATTCCCATCCCATTGCATTTCCATGAGGTCATTAATTTCAATTAAATGTTAAGAAATGCCTCGGGTCTATTACACGGGAACAGGAGGTGGACTTTTAATCCGCGAACCTCTCGCATAGGTACAGATTCAACAACCCCCTCTTCCTGTTCAACATTTTTCCATTTATCAGCAGCAGGCCAAATGTCTCCTCCAAACTTTCGAACAATATCAGCAACAGGATATTCTGTCCATCAGAAACATTCCATTGGTCACAGCAGGAGGGAATTGAACTTCTTCAATATTTTTTGGAAGAATATATGAGCACACAAATCCTCTCGAGAGTGTTACGGAAGGAGGTAATTCTACCCAGACCTTGTTTCGGAATAACTCTCTGGAACAACGTGTAGCAGCACTTTACAAGCCAAGCAAGACATGCACACTGTGCCGCTAGCCTTGGAGAATCAGGTGACCTCACAAATTATTCCCTTTTGTTGAAGGAGAAGAGGATGTAGTCGCCCAGTGAGGTACAGATGGTCTATGTCACCGGGAGCACACAGGGATGGTTGTCATTATTTCTTATTCATTCATGGGGCATAGACGTCGCTGATTAGCGAGCACCTCGTAAAGCTTTCTTGTGTCTTTTTATTGTTCATTCGAGGAACATGGGTGTGGCTGGCTGGGCCATCATTCATTGTGCATCCCTAGTTTCCCTTGGAGGGCACTTGAGAGTCAAGTGCCAAGAGTCCACCACATTGCTGGGACTCTGGTGTCACCTGTAGGCCAGAGCAGGTTAGGACGGCGGATTTCCTTTCCTAAAGGACATTAGTGAACCAGGTGTTTTTTTTACAACAATCGATAAATGTTTCGTGGTCATCAGCAAATGCTTCATTTCTGCTAGTTTTTATTGAATTTAAATTTCACCATCTGCCGTGGTGGGATTCGAAGCAGGGTCACCCAGAATATTAGCTGAGTTTCTGGTTTAATAGTCTAACGATAATACCACTAGGCCATCGCCTCCCCATGCCGGGAGATGACAGATATGGCACTCACTTTTGCCTGAAATAATACGGATTCATAGAAAGGTGAGGAAATGAAATTATTTAAGCTTGAAGAAAGTGATTGAAAGGGATATGGGGAACCATAGTTCCCCTCCAGTCCAAAACGAGGCCATTTGTTCCATCGAGTCTGCACCGACCACAATCCCACCCAGGCCCTATTTCACCCCCACCCCGCCCCCCCCGGTCGTCGTCCCCCCCCAGTCCCCCCCCCCCCCACCCCCGCGCCCCAACATATTTACTCTGCCAATCCCACGACAGGAGGGGCAATTTGGTATGGCCAATCCACCGAACAGGCAGATCTTTCGACATTGGGAGGAAACCAGAGCACCCAGGGGAAACCCAAGTAATCACAGGGAGAAACGTATAAACTCCACATAGACAGTGACGTGAGGCCGCAATCGAATCTCAAACTCTGACGCTGTGAGCCAGCACTGCTAACCACTGAGCGACCGTGCTAGCCATAATGGACAACATTGCCCAATTTCAACGAACATTGTCCTTGATCTCTGTGTGTCCCATTACAACATCTCTAACTCACGGATTCTGCCCATTTCTCTAGGCTTAGTCCCAGGGGGCACGAGAAGTGACTGAAGGATTACAGCTCCTGATAATTTACCGAGCAGCCCCTCTAATTCAGTTTGTATCGAAATATCAATAAACAGCGCCCCCGCATTCCCCGTCCTCCGCCGCCCCACCCCGCGCCCAGTTCATAGATAGTTTTTTTTATACTTTCCTCTTGGTCGTCGTCAACAGAGTTCACCTTTGCCCTAGATGAACTTTACTTGAAAATCTCACTTTTTTCCTTAACGAAGGAAGGAAGATGTCACTTCGACCAGGAAGAATGCTCATGCTAAAAAAAATAAGTATTCTCTCCCCATGCCAGGCGTATCAGGAATGTGAATCATTCCCCCTCCCCACCCCTACAACACTACTGAAAGATAGCTTCTCTTATGACCGGCTGTAGGGATATCACCAGCGCTGCTGAAACTAGTTCTGCCGTTGCTTTGCCACACCAAATGAAAGGCTTGGATTCGTTTTAATCGCTTCAGAAATCAAACGCTCAGTTTCTGGGTAGCTGTAGCCAAAGATGTGTGGGTTATGTGGATTGGCCATGATAAAATGCCCGTAATGTCAGGGGCATTATCTCGGGTAAATGAATGTGGTTATGTGGATTGGACCTGTGTGGGATTGTGGTCAGTGCAGATTCGATGGGTCGAATGAGCTCCTTCTGCACTGTAGGATTCTATGATTCTCTACCTCCTTTCGAATTCCCGTCTGGGGTGCCACTCTGAAACCCGGCTTTTAATTTAAATACCTTCCAAGTCTTACATTTTAATCAGATAAACAAGGACAATAATTCAATTATTTCCTATTTCACACTTCTGGTACCAACTCAAATATAAACAGTTGCAACTCATCGACTTTCAACTGAACGTGAAAACTTAAAGTTAAACATTATCCGAACATCAACTTTAAATGAACATTAACTTCAATTATTGAACTGAAAATAGATGCAACCGAGTTTAGGAAAAACTTGTTCAATAAATCACCTCGATATAGAATCTATTTTCCTCTTCTCTGAAGCATGCTTCAGAATGCAGGTTTCTTACAATGGTTGGCCTCTTCCAAGTCAGAGCTGGCAAACAAAAGCTGAAGAAGCCTCTTTATCGACAAATCCTCCACTACTTTCAGAAGATTATCTGTCATCCAGTCAACTGCATAACCAGAAACCGATCACATAGCTCCAAAATCCAGTAAAACTACTTATGAACAACGTCATTACATTTTGGTCAAACCGCATACTCCACCAATTACAGTCAGATAAATCGATGACACTCTGTCCTGGCCAATGTGAAAAAAAATCACTTACTTGGCCAACAGACAAATCTTGAAGTGACAGCTCCGAGACATCATGACCTGCCCCTTGCTTTAATGCATAAATTGACCAAAAATCCCAGCCTGCTTAATTCTCAGCCAAGAAATCCATTTTAAAGCCACTTTTGCTATTAATGTTATTAAATTATCGTTGTAGTCGCTCTATCTCCGTCCAATAATCCCATCAATTTCCTCAACACCATTTCTCTACTCGGAATGATTGGTTTTGGTTCATCTATCGCACTACAACCATGTGTTCCCAATCATTTCTGATGCATTGTTTGTGCCCTCCAATTTGAAGCCAGAACCAAAGTGTGTGTTCAGTTGCCAACGGTTTCACAGGAGCAGGCTGAGGGTAAGGGAGCTGTTTGTGCATTTTAATTATTTATTTATTTTTCAGTTAAATTAGTGAAAAAAATCGGAGGTTTTTTTTCAAAACAGGAAGTAGGCCCAGCAGCAGCTTGGGAAGGTTTTGGAGGGTTTAAAAGTAGGCCGCACCTTTGAGCGGGCAGCGTTGTTAGCGGGCAGTGGAGTGAGCAGGGGGCAGAGTGAGAGCTGAAGGGCTTTGGCTCAAAATGGGCTTCGGCGAGAACAGGCAGAGGCGAGAGTAAGTTTTTTCTTTCCCAGAAAGTTTATTCTTATTTTTCCCCAGACGAAAAAAAAATGCCATGCAGGATGTTGGAATGCTCCTCTTGCAGGATGTGGGAGATTAGGGAGACTTCCGGTATCCCTGACGACAGCACCTGCAAAAGATGCATTCAGCTGCAGCTGCTAGCAAAGCGTGTTAGGGAACTAGAGAAGGAGCTTGATGACCTCCATCGAATTCGGGAGAATGAGAAGTTTATAGACAGTAGCTTTAGGTAGATAGTTACACCTAAGCAGCAGAGCACAGAAAATTGGGTTACTGTAAGGAGAGGAAATGGCAGTGTGAAAGGACAGGCAGAGCAGGGTTCCCCTGTGGCCATACACCTCCACAACAGGTATACTGAATTGGACACTATTGTGGGAGATGCTTTATCTGGGACAAGCTGCAACAGCCGGAACTCTGATACTGCGTCTGGTTCTACAGCGCAAAAGGGTGGGAAGAAGAGGAGAGCAGTAGTGATAGGGGACTCAATGCTCAGAGGTACAGACCGGAGGTTCTGTGGTCGGGACAGAGACTCCCGCATGGTTTGTTGCCTCCCAGGTGCCAAGGTCAGCGATGTCTCTGATCGCGTGCACAGCGTTCTAAAGTGGGAAGGTGATCAGCCAGATGTCGTGGTACACGTTGGTACCAATGACGTGGGAAGGAAGAGTGAGGAGGTCCTAAAGAGTGAGTACAAAGAGCTTGGAAGGAAGTTAAAAAGCAGGACCCCGAGAGTAGTAATCTCAGAATTCCTACCTGAGCCACATGCCAGTGAGGGCAGGAGTAGGATGCTTGGGCGGATAAACACATGGCTGAGGAACTGGTGCAGGGGGCAGGGTTTCCAATTCATGGATCATTGGGACCTCTTTTGGGGCAGTTGGGACCTGTACAAGAGAGACGGGTTACACCTAAACTACAAGGCGAACAATATACGTGCAGGGAGATTTGCTCGTGTTATTGGGGAGCGTTTAAACTAGATTTGCAGGGGGGTGGGAACCAGAGTGCCAGAGCAGATAGTGGAGCAGGGGTAAAAAAGACAGGTTAGTACAAGCAAAATCACAAATGGAAGGGTAGAGTTTGGTGGAAATAATTTTTTGAGGTGTGTCTATCTCAATGCCAGGAGTATTGTGGGGCAGGCAGATGAGCTGAAGGCGTGGATAGACACATGGAAATATGACATTATAGCCATGAGTGAAACTTGGCTACAGGAGGGGCAGGACTGGCAGCTCAATGTTCCAGGGTTCCAATGTTTCAGGCGGGATAGAGGCAGAGGGATAAAAGGTGGGGGGGGGGGGGTGGCATTGTTGGTTCAGGGAAAATGTTACAGCGGTACTCAGGCAGGATAGATTAGGGAGCTTGTCTACAGAGGCCCTATGGGTGGAGCTGAGAAACAGGAAAGGTATGACCACATTAATGGGCTTGTATTATAGACCACCCAATAGTCAGCGAGAATTGGAGGGGCAAATCAGCGGAGAGATAGCTGACAACTGCAAGAAACACAAAGTTGTGATAGTTAGGGATTTTAATTTTCCACATATAGATTGGGACTCGCATACTGTTAAAGGTTTAGATGGGGTAGACTTTGTAAAATGTGTTCAGGACAATTTTCTACATCAGTATATAGAGGTGCCAACTGGAGAGGATGCGATATTGGATCTCCAATTGGGAAATGAGTTCGGGCAGGTGATGGATGTGAGTGTGAGGGAACACTTTGGATCCAGTGATCATAATGCCATTAGTTTCAACCTGATCGTGGATAAGGATAGATCTGGTCCTCGGGTTGAAGTTCTGAACTGGAAAAAGGCCACATTTGATGAAATGAGAAGGGATCTGGGAATTGTGGATTGGCACAGGCTGTTCTCTGGTAAGGATGTAAATGGAAAGTGGGAGGCCTTCAAAGGAGAAATTTTGAGAGTGCAGAGGTTGTATGTTCCTGTCAGGATTAAAGGCAAAGTAAATAGGAATAAGGAACCTTGGTTCTCGAGGGAGGTTGTAACACTGATTAAGAGGAAGAGAGTTGTATGAAATGTACAGGCAGCACGGAACACATCAGATGCTCGAGGAGTGTAAAAAGTGCAAGAAGCTACTGAAGAGGGAAGTCAGGAGGGCTAAAAGAAGACATGAGGTTGCTTTGGCAGACAGAGTGAAGGAAAATCCAAAGAGCTTCTATTGGTATGTTAGGAGCAAAAGGATAGTGAGGGATAAAATTGCTCCTCTTGAAGACCAGAGTGGTAGACTGTGAATGGAACCAAAAGAGATGGGGGAGATACTAAATGGTTTTTTTGCATCCGTATTTATTGAGGAAACGGGCATGGAGTCTACGGAAATAAGGCAAACAGGTAGGGAGGCCATGGAACCTTTACAGATTAAAAGGGAGGAGGTGCTCGCTGTCTTGAGGCAAATCAGAGTGGATAAATCCCCAGCACCGGACAGGGTATTCCCACGGACCTTGAGGGAAGCGAATGTTGAACTTGCAGGGGCCCTGGCAGACATATGTAAAATGTCAGTATTCACGGGGGAGGTGCCGGATGATTGGAGGGTGGCTCACGTTGTTCCCTTGTTTAAAAAAGGTTCCAAAAGAAATCCGGGAAATTATCGGCCAGTAAGTTTGACGTCGGTGGTGGGCAAGTTATTGGAAGGTGTGATACGAGATAGTATCTACAAATACTTTGATAGACAGGGACTTATTAGGGAGAATCAACATGGCTTTGTGCGTGGTAGGTCATGTTTGACCAATCTATTAGAGTTTTTCGAGGAGGTTACCAGGAAAGTGGATGAAGGGAAGGCGGTGGATGTTGTCTCCCTGGATTTCAGCAAGGCCTTTGACAAGGTCCCTCATGGGAGGTTAGTTAGGAAGGTTCAGTCGCTAGGTATACATGGGGAGGTAGTAAATTGGATAAGACACTGGCTCAATGGAAGAAGCCAGAGAGAGGTTGTGGAGGATTGCTTCTGTGAGTGGAGGCCTGTGACTAGTGGTGTGCCGCAGGGATCGGTGTTGGGTCCATTGTTGTTTGTCATCTATATCAATGATCTGGAATAAAAAGTGGTAAATTGGATCAGCAAGTTTGCTGATGATACAAAGATTGGAGGTGTAGTGGACAGTGAGGAAGGTTTTCAAAGCTTGCAGAGGGACTTGGACCAACTAGAAAAATGGGGTAAAAAATGGCAAATGGAATTTAACGCAGACAAGTGTGAGATATTGCACTTTGGAAGGACAAATCAAAGTAACACGTACAGGGTAAATGGTAGGACTCTGAAGAGTGCAGTTGAACAGAGGGATCTGGGAATACAGGTACAGAATTCCCTAAAAGTGACGTCACAGGTGGATAGGGTCGTAAAGAGTGCCTTTGGGACATTGGCCTTTATAAATCGGAGAATCGAGTATAAAAGTTGGAGTGTTATGGTAAGGTTATATACGGCATTGTTGAGGGCCGAATTTGCAGTATTGTGTACAGTTTTGGTCACCTAGTTACAGGAAGGATGTAAATAAGATTGAAAGAGTGCAGAGAAAGTTCACAAGGATGTTGCCGGGACTTGAGAAGCTGAGTTACAGAGAGAGATTGAATAGGTTGGGACATTATTCCCTGGAGCGCAGAAGATTGAGGGGAGATTTGATAGAGGTGTATAAGATTTTGATGGGTATAGATAGAGTGAATGCAAGCAGGCTTTTTCCGCTGAGGCTCGGGGAGAAAAAAAACCAGAGGGCATGGGTTACGGGTGAAAGGAGAAAAGTTTAAAGGGAATATTAAGGGGGGCTTCTTCACGCAGAGAGTGGTGGGAGTGTGGAATGAGCTGCCAGATAAAGTGGTAAATGCGGGGTCACTTTTAACATTTATGAAAAACTTGGACGGGTTCATGGATGAGAGGGGTGTGGAGGGATATGATCCAAGTGCAGGTCAGTGGCTCTAGGCATAAAATGGTTCGGCACAGACAAGAAGGGCCAAAAGGCCTGTTTCTGAGCTGTAATTTTCTATGGTTCTATGGTTTCCCCCATTATAAATTTAACGGTTTCTGACTTAATGGGATCGACATTTGTCTTCATCAATGACTTGTTTCTCTTCACACACAAAGACAAGTTTACAATCAGTCAAACTTAAATCTCACACTCCTTCCGTATCCTCTCTTGTATCAATCCCTTTTTCCTCCTTTACTGAATTCTAAACTGCTCCCAATTGTAAAGTATTTTAATTTCTGACCAATTTATATGTCTCTTCCTTGGATCTAACAATATCCCTTATTCTTTCGTTCAGCCACGTTCTCTCCACACTTCCAGTTTTACTTTTGCTCCAGACAGTAATGAACAATGGTGGCAGTTCACCCATGTGTTCTTTCCAGCTTTATCAATCCTTTCTCATCCCTTGAATTTTATTTCCCAATGCGTCCTATTGACTTCAGGCCGCATACAATCATCGTCTTCTCCATTAAAATTTCATGTCCTTGTCTGAGAATCTACGACATAACTTACTTTCTTGCTCAAAAAAATATATCATATTTCATTTGCTCATCACAAAGGTGTTTCAAATAGGACTGTCAAATCAAATCAAATCGAATCAAATCAGAACAAAACAGTAACGTTTCAGTCCTTGGCTTTACTATAAAATACTCCTTATTTTATCACATTCGTGACGAAGCATCATTCTGTCTTCAGTCCTTAATCCTGCTTCGATGACAAACCCAATACAACGATGACCTTGTGGCCAAAAGCCACTCAACCTCGATTTTCAAGTTTGCTGTTGATACCAATGTCGTCGGTCGGGTGTCAAGATGAAGCACAGGAAAGAGGTAGAGAATCTCATGTACTGTTGGCACGACAGTAATCTCGCCCGCAATGTCAGGAAACGAAGACGATCGTGATCGATTTCAGAAAACGTAGTCGAGGACATTTTCCTGCCTGCAACAACGGGGTTGGAATTAGGAACGGCAGAGCGCATCTATTTTCTCGGTTACCAGATCACCAATAAACCCTCCTGGCCCCTCCACGCCAACGTTCGAATTAAGAAAGGTCAGAAACGCTTTTAACCTCTCAAGAGGCGAAGTAAATTCAGCATGTCCTCGGCGACTCTCACCAACTTTTAAAGATGCAACATAAACAGCATCCGAATTGTCACAGTTTGGTGGCCTCCTTCTGTGAGCACGATCGGAAACAATACTGCAAACCGTTGCGAACGAAGCCCAGTCCGTCACGCAAACCAGCCTCCCATCCATTCACTCCTTCGGCACTCCCCGCTGCCTCGGGAAATCAACCAGCATAATCAAGGACCGCACTTGTCCCGGAAACCCTCTCTTCCGCCTTGTTTTTCAGAAAAGAAATGAGATAAATGACTGAGGTGGTGCAGTTACTGACTCAAGAGCAGCCTCTTCCCTGCTGCCATCAGACTTCTGAATGGACCGACATTATAATTGGATGATCTTTCTCTACACCGTCGGGATGACTGTAGCACTTCATTCTGCACTGTCTCCTCTCCCTCTCCCACATGTACTCTATGCACAGTATGCCGTGCTAGAAACAATACTTTCAGTGCGTACCGAAACGTGTGACAATAAGAAATCAAAAATCAAATCAACAACAATTATTTATTTTCCTTTTCACAATGCCGAGTCTTGAATGCGCTGTTCTCCAATTGATTCTTCCACGTACGTCTCCATAGAGCCAACCCATACATACCACAGGAATTCCTCCTGCACGATTTTGTGACTTTCGTATTTGCGCAGGTTTAATGCAAATGATATCTTCCAGCAGCTGCACCTGTTCCTTCCTCACATGCCTGTGGATCTGTATACAACTCTCACGATGGTCTTTAATTTCTCTACTCTACCCCATACCGATTCTCAATCTTCGGGACGAATTCGTTGCCTTTCTTTTGCTTGAATTTCCAATTTTTAATTGCCAATTAAGCTGCAGTCTTTTACATCCTGATCTGTCATTCCGAACCATTGAGGATGACTGGAAGTTCTATTCCCATCCGTGAGCACCGTACAGCCTCGTCTCCGTAATCCCAACTACTTTCCCGTTTCCCCCATCTGTGTCGTACTCTTTATTGAGAATGCTTTGTGTATTCAGGCACAGAGTCTTAAAGTTTGTATTTTTCTTTCTTTCTCTGCTGCCTGGTTGATTCTGGCACGTGATCTCTCTGCCTATCACTTTGCATATCACCCTTTCTGCTTTTTGTATTTGGACTTGATCACCCCTCCTCGCACGATAGAAATAGATTCCCATTTCCCTGTCATTTTAGCTTTTGCACTCTTCAGCCATTGCAGCAAATATTCCCCACAAGTCATCTGTTCAAGTCCTGTCCTTGGGCAACTTTTGCACTGATATCACCTTTCCCAGAACCAGTCTCGATGTCCCAAGAATCTGAGCTCATCCTCCACACAATCTCTTCAGAAAGACATTCTTCCATTACATTCTACTGCTTCCAGTTTCAGATGACGTGGAACTGCAAGGATTCCTGAGAAAACTGCTCTTCAGCTGCCTTTTTGCAACTTACTTCCTAACACTACTTACTCCCATTTTGCACCTCATCAATTTTTTGTACGCATATTGTTTGCACCACAGTGTACCGAGGCCGCTGGCTGTTCGCACTCCCCCTTCATTATGTTCTGCAACAATTCCATGACATATTGACGCTGGCACTAGGGAGGCAACAGACCACCTGGAGTTTCGCTCTGATGTAGAAATGCTGATCCATATCCTATCCATTTGAATTTTCTATAACTACTGCAATCACATAGGTCTTCCCCTCTAGTCTGCCGAAAAGCCAACCATGCCGCAACGAATTTGGTTGTTACTGCTTTCCCTTGTGCTGCCATTCTCCGAAGGAGTACCGAATGATGTGTATTGAAGGATTATTATCACAGTTTAATGTTCTGCCTGGTTGTCATCCAGACCATTCTGCCTTTTGAATCTCAACCTGCCGTCTGACCACCTTTCAGGACAGGTGACGTTTCATGTGATTACCAGCTTTGAAGTTTGGAAAGATATGTCCAGTCACAGTCCAGCTGGATGTGTGAGTGTAGAAAATAAAGTGGAATGGAACCCATAGATATATTCCAATCTATCAGCCGAATGTGAAACTGTGGTCAACAGAGCACATTAAAAAAAGATGTCCGGCTACATTACAGCGATATTTCTATTGTGAATAGTGGAATGGAATGGGAACAAGTATTTTCTTTCAAAGTAACTGTTGATTTATAATTCGTTACAGTGCTGTGTGAGGAAATATCGAAACAGAGAACATTCATGATGCATTGTAAATATGATTGCAGAAGACAACACAGTGACGCTTTTCACAGCACAGGTGGATGTATTGCTTTGGACAACGGAGTGCAGCATAACACAAATACATTCTTCTTTACTGCACCTGGATTTATTATTGTGGACAAAATATGAATGGAAAACGGATATGCTCTTTTCCATTACAGCTGGCTGTCCTACTTTGAATAAAATGATTGTCATTGTTATGTAACATATAAATGTTTGTCTACAGAATAGGTGGAATACTGAACAATAACTTAACATGATAAACAAAATTGTCTTCAGCAGGAGAGCTGATTTTTTCCTCATTCATGGGACATGGGTGTCGCTGGCTGGCCAGCATTTGTTGTCCATTCCCAGTTGCCCTTGTAGGGTAGTTATGAGTCACCCACAATGCGATGGCTCTGGAGTCTCAGGTGGGCCAGACAAGATAATGAAGGCAGATTTCCTTCCCTAAATGACTTCAGTGAACTATGCAGGTTTTTCTGACAATCGAAAATGGTTTTGTGGACATCAGTAGCCAGTTAATTCCAGATTTTGTTTTCACTGAACTCGCATCCCACAGCTTCTATAGTAGGATTCTTACTTGGGATCCCAGAACGTCAGCTGCATTTTGGGATTAAAAGACGGGCGATATTATCACCAGCCTATCGCAAATTCTTTTAACAGATTTTGAAATTTCTTGCCAATCAAACCCTGATTAATCGTAGTCTGTTGGCGTCTGGCACGAGTTCATATGGACATAACATGGCTCTTTACAGCTCAGCATAATCCCCGGATCCCTCCTCTGGTACTAATACAAACAAGTCCCTCGCTCTATTTATCAACTTTGTTTGAATCAGTAATACCACATGATCGGGGTCATTTCATTTTTCAGTTTCTTTCTCAAATGAAATGGAATGAAAAAAGAGGCGTCGACATACACGTCATCAAACATTGGAAATGCCTGGACAGACTTAAATAGATCCCCACAAGGATTATGACGACGATGATTTCGCTCATGCCCAAGTTATTACTCTCAGACTGTACCTTTCCCTTTACCTCCACCGTTTTAAATTGCTAGTACCTTTTAGTTCCAGTTTCAGAAGTTCAGATTTTCTCTCTGTTTCGTCTTCAGCTGCCTGAAATTCAAGCAGTAGTAATCCTTTTTCCTTCTGTAATTCTAACTGTTTCATTTATTTGGCTTGTCGTTCCACACTTTCTCTGTCTTTTTTTCTCCTTCAATTACTTCCTTTGCACATGGATATGGTCCCCGGAAGGGTAAGGAGGGGGTTTTGGTTTAGTCGGGCAACATGGTCAGTGCAGGCTTGGAGGGCCGAATGGTCTGTTACTGTACTGTAATTTTCTTTCTTCTTTGTTGTCCTTTGTTCTCGCTCTTTCTGCTGCGGTTGTGTCCTTAACTTTGGCTTTAAATTCAAGCTGCTTTATTTAAACATGTTCAAGCTGTTTCATTTGAAATTGAATTTTCGCTATTTCTAATGATCCTGACTGTGTTTCTGTCAGTTTTGAATTCTGACCGATCACCATAATTATAGATGTGTTTCTTGCGCTGTGAGGTAATGTCAACTGCAATGTTTATGCTAATTCTAAAATCTTTGCTTGAGGATAATTTTAATCCACTGAGTGCCTTTTCCACTCCCAGGAACGTGTTAGCCTCACAATGCACTCGCGACATAAACTTCAATGCAACGCCAGAAAAAAAAACCACATGTCTGCTCACCACTGTCTTTGATTCAAATAATCCCCAAAACAATCAAGGAATATGAAGTTCAATCCTGCATAAGGAACCCCAAAGGTTGTAATCCGGGTGAGGAACTCCAGGGTTTGTTACACAGTCAGGTGAGGCCATAAGTAATGCACATTGAATTTGGCGTGAGGAAGCAGAAGATGTTGGACTCCAAGTATGATTCAATGATCCACGAGGGAGCATTTATCAAACAATTTGACGTTAATTGTAAAGTTGGCATTTAATAAGACACTCATTATAACTTTTACAAATTAAAACCAAGAAAAAGAAAACATGGGATGGTATCAACCTCAGCAGCTAATTGGATCCTTTCAAACAAATTGACCACTACAAATACACAGCCGTCCAAGATATAGCACAAAAAAATGCTCACATAATTCTAGATTTTGCAACTTTCCAAAACATGCTGTGTATTACATATTTTGAAGTTGAATTGAAAACGCCGAGGCCTTCCGACCCTGGTACTTTCTGCATACTTGCATCTAGTAGATAGCCAGCCAGGCATCACGAGAAGAATTATCAACAGCAATGAGAGAGAGAGAAATGTACGTCTTGCAGTCCAGAATCTGAACAGCTTGTGCCAACCTGAAAGCAAATTGGGTGCGGCACGGGAGCACAGTCGTTCGCGTTGGTGCTTCAGAGATCCAGCCCCGGGTTCTATTCCGAGCTTGGGTTACTCTCTGTGTGGATTTTACATGTTCTCCCCGTGTCTGCATGGGTTTCCTCCGAATGCTCAGGTTTCCTCCCACAGTACAAAGATGTGCGGGTTAGGTGGATTGGCCGTGCTAAATTGCCCCGTCGTCTCAGGGGGATTAACTAAAGTGAATCCATTGGATTACAGAGACAGGGCCCGGCTTGAATTATGATAGGTTCGGACTCGATGGGCTGAATGGCCTCCTTCTGCACTGTATAATTATTTGATGCTATCATTAATGGCCAATTACATGACGTTCTATCATTCAAAGTATATGTACAAAGAACAAAGTACAATACAGCACAGGAACAGGCCCTTCGGCCCTCCAAGCCTGCACCGCTCCTGTGCCCAATTAGCCCATTCGTTTGTATCCCTCTATTCCCTGTCTGTTCATGTGGCTATCTGGACACATCTTAAACGATCCCCGTGTGTTCGCCTCAGTCACCTTGCTTGGCAGTGCATTCCAGGCCCCCACCTGTGTAAAATACGACCCCCTGACATCTGTTTTGAACCTTGCCTCCCCCCCTCACCTTGAACCCGTGATCCCTTGTGTTCGTCACCTCCGACCTGGGAAAAAGCTTCCCACTGTTTCCCCTATCTTTGCCCTTCATAATTTTATACACCTCTATTAGGTCGCCCCTCATCCTCCGTCTTTCCAGGGAGAACAACCCCAGTTTACCCAATCTCTCCTCATAGCTAAGACCCTCAATACCAGGCAGAATCCTGGTAAACCCTTTCTGTACTCTCTCCAAACATATACATCTCGTTGCCAAATCAAAATGAGCTGCTTACCACAGCAGAGAAAATGCTTCAAATGGATTTTTTAAGGCAGAGTCACGTCACACCACAATAACTTTTGTCATTGCCTTGACAGATTAGACAGGAAGATATAGCTGATCATTTGTTAGAAAAGGTAACTTCAAATTACGATTTTGTAAATAAAGCCATCCTTTGTGTGTATTTCAAAGCGCGAGGACACAGCTGGGCAAACAGACATTAAATTTTAGAGACTGAAGCAAAATCTTTTGGCCGTTGGATAGAGTCGTTACTGACACAGACAACATTAGAAGGCATTGGCCAGGTGATTATTGAGAAGACATTAAAGGGTCACAGCATGGGACTCCAAGAAGAACATGAGAAAGCATCTAATGTAAGCCTAATTTAAACGTAAAATATGTTACCACCACAGTCTACAGTTATCTGATCCACATTGATCCTACGTTTTCAATTCATTGCACACCAGCTAAGAATAACAATGCTATCTGTGACTCAAGCCCGTGATTCCAAGCAGCATTGGGCAGAGACCTTTAACCTCGAAAGTTAACACATATATATTACTCTTAAGTTGAAATTTTTGATGATATTTCCCAATGTGAGTGCCACACTGCTGGCATGTGACCTGTTAGATGTGGTTTCTGCTTTATGATTTCCTGAAGTATTTCCAGTGGTGAAGTAAAACGAAAGTACAAGAGAGAAGTTTCAGTTTGTTTTCAATAGAAATAAACAGCCAATTGAACTGGAATATGCATTTATGTGTACATGTGTAAATGTATCTATCTATCTATCTATCTATCTATCTATCTATCTATCTATCTATCTATCTATCTATCTATCTATCTATCTATCTATCTATCTATCTATCTATCTATCTATCTATCTATCTATCTATCTATCTGTCTGTCTGTCTGTCTATCTATCTGTCTATCTATCTATCTATTTATCTATCTGTATATCTGTCGATATATCTGTCTATCTATCTGTCTATCTATCTACCTCTCTCCCTGTCTGTCTGTCTATCTATCATCTATCTATATCTATAGTGTTTAGCTGATTATGGAAATGGAAATCGATGTGACTTTCTCTCTCTTTATTTTTTTACAGTTTCAGGTAACACTCATCAACAGTTTCGAGAGGTGTTGTCTTCAAACCCATGACTGACTGCATTAAGACAAAGGGAACGCCCTTATTTTTTTTTCCAAAAAATTATCACCATTACAATGCGCTTTCATTCAGGTTGTAAATATTGTTGTTTTTGAATCAATGGAGCTGGACTTCTTGTTGTGCTTTATTAACTCA
>NW_027592576.1:12500-50428 GCF_964213995.1 Mustelus asterias | reverse complement strand
TGGGGCAGGGTATGTTTTTCTGACAGTGCGTTAGCTCGTTAGCCATTGGTCTGCGGGGTAATTTCTGCAATGTGTTTTTTTTGCTGTCTCTTGTGATCTGTGTACATATTGGCAAAACAGACTCCAAACTCAGGCATTTAATCTCCAGTGTACACGGACTGGAACATCATTCCGGCTGACCTTTCCACAGGGGCACCCGCTCTGGGTTCAAAGTTGATTTCGACAAACAGTCCCAGCCAACTTGTTGCCGTGTGGATTTGATTCTAACCCTTTCCTGTCCAGCCCGGGGGCCCATTTGTGCGTCCAGTTCACTCAACTCTGAGTCCACCCTCCCCACAACAACTAGAGTCCAACTTCTAGCCAAAACTCAGCAGTGCTGAGGGAGCGCCGCACTGTGGGAGGGTCAGTGCTGAGGGAGCGCCGCACTGTGGGAGGGTCAGTGCTGAGGGAGCGCCGCACTGTGGGAGGGTCAGTGCTGAGGGAGCGCCGCACTGTGGGAGGGTCAGTGCTGAGGGAGCGCCGCACTGTCGGAGGGTCAGTGCTGAGGGAGCGCCGCACTGTGGGAGGGTCAGTGCTGAGGGAGCGCCGCACTGTGGGAGGGTCAGTGCTGAGGGAGCGCTGCACTGTGAGAGGGTCAGTGCTGAGGGAGCGCCGCACTGTGGGAGGGTCAGTGCTGAGGGAGCGCCGCACTGTGGGAGGGTCAGTGCTGAGGGGGCGCCGCACTGTGGGAGGGTCGGTGCTGAGGGAGCACCGCACTGTGGGAGGGTCGGTGCTGAGGGAGCGCCGCACTGTGGGAGGGTCGGTGCTGAGGGAGCACCGCACTGCGGGAGGGTCAGTGCTGAGGGAGCGCCGCACTGTGGGAGGGTCAGTGCTGAGGGAGTGTCGCACTGTGGGAGGGTCAGTGCTGAGGGAGTGCCGCACTGTGGGAGGGTCAGTGCTGAGGGAGCGCCGCACTGTGGGAGGGGGGTGTGTTGCCCCCACGTGTTGGGCAAAAGAACCTATCCCTCAGCCCATGTCACACCCCAAAATAGCAAACAGCCAAGTATCGCAGAGTCGAGATTGGAAAGGGCGAGCGAGAGGGGAGGGGCTAAATTCTTTAATTCACTCTAGTATTAGTTTAAGAACACCCACCTCTCCTCCCTCCTCCCCCTCATTTTATTCCTCGAAGTCTGCGGGGAAGGGGGTGGGGCTTGCAAGGAAAAAGACAATGTTATGAAAAAATGATGGCTCCTGTAGCCGAATAGCTGCCTGGGAAATGCTTCCCACTCCTTGGCATTCTCTTGCTGCCGCGTGGTTGCGTTGCCCTCCCTCTCGGCTGTAGCCCTTAACTGCCTCTCTCCCCACCCCGCCACCACCCACCCACCCAGCATGACCAGAGGGCTATTTGGCAAGGGGAGGCATCGCAGTTTTGTAACGGAGAGAGGGGTAAAGGGGAAAAGTCAGGCAGCAATGCAGCCACCCAAGAGAGAGAGGAGAGATTAACAGAGAGAGAGAGAAGGAGCGATTAACAGAGAGAGAGAAGGAGGGAGAGAAAGGAGAGATTAACCGAGAGAGAGAGAGAGAGAAGGAGAGATTAACCGAGAGAGAAGGAGAGATTAACCGAGAGAGAGAGAGGAGAGATTAACCGAGAGAGAGAGAGAGGAGAGATTAACCGAGAGAGAGAGAAGGAGAGATTAACCGAGAGAGAGAGAGAGAGAAGGAGAGATTAACCGAGAGAGAGAGAGAGAGAAGGAGAGATTAACCGAGAGAGAGAGAAGGAGAGATTAACCGAGAGAGAGAGGCGAGATTAACCGAGGGAGAGAGAGAAAGGAGAGATTAACCGAGAGAGAGAGAGAAGGAGAGGTTAGCCGAGAGAGAGAGAGAGGAGAGATTAACCGAGAGAGAGAGAGAGGAGAGATTAACCGAGAGAGAGAGAAGGAGAGATTAACCGAGAGAGGAGAGATTAACCGAGAGAGAGAGAAGGAGAGATTAACCGAGAGAGAGAGAAGGAGAGATTAACCGAGAGAGAGAGAAGGAGAGATTAACCGAGAGAGAGATGGAGAGATTAACCGAGAGAGAGAGAAGGAGAGATTAACCGAGAGAGAGATGGAGAGATTAACCGAGAGAGAGAGGAGAGATTAACCGAGAGAGAGAGAGAAGGAGAGATTAACCGAGAGAGGAGAGATTAACCGAGAGAGAGAGAGAGAGAGATTAACCGAGAGAGAGAGGAGAGATTAACCGAGAGAGAGAGGAGAGATTAACCGAGAGAGAGAGGAGAGATTAACCGAGAGAGAGAAGGAGAGATTAACCGAGAGAGAGAGGAGAGATTAGCCGAGAGAGAGAAGGAGAGATTAACCGAGAGAGAGAAGGAGAGATTAACCGAGAGAGAGAGGAGAGATTAACCGAGAGAGAGAGGAGAGATTAACCGAGAGAGAGAGGAGAGATTAACCGAGAGAGAGAGGAGAGATTAACCGAGAAAGAGAGGAGAGATTAGCCGAGAGAGATGGAGAGATTAACCGAGTGAGAGAGAGAAGGAGAGGTTAGCCGAGCGAGAGAGAGAGGAGAGATAAATCGAGAGAGAGAGAGAGAGATTAGCCGAGAGAGAGAGAGGGAAGGAGAAAGGAGAGATTAAAGGGAGAGAGAGAGGGAAGGAGAAAGGAGAGATGAAAGGGAGGGGAATAAATGTTTAGTTCTGGGTTCTTACTCACTGGGGTACCTAAAGTAGAACTCGTTGTCGGAGTCAGTGATGTTATCCTCAGCCTTGCGCCTGGACCACTCGCTGGGGTCAGTGTCTCTGTCGTAGCGGACGAAGACTCCAAACAGGATGATGAGCAGGAGCTGTAGGAGGAGGCAGATCAGGGGCAGTTTGAGCCGCATGTTGGTTGTCGAGGCGTTGCTCATGTCTCACTGAAAGAAGTGGGGGGGCCAAACCCCAGGGTCCCACTGGCAAGGATCTCTGTCTCTGTCTCTGTCTCTGTCGCAGAGAAACCTCACTGCAAAAAAACTCTGTCTCTCTGTCTCTGTCAGGGGCAAACTTTCTGTGCAAAGAACTCTCTGTCTGTCGCAGGGAAAGTTCTCTGCAGAAAACTGTCTCTCTGATTCGCAGGGAAACTTTCTGTGCAAAAAAATCAAACGGGAAGGGGAGAAAACAAGAACACTAACGAGCTTCGAGCTACCACACAGCGAGAGCAGGCAGAGAGTGCAACCCAGCCAGTGTACCGAGGTTACCCAGAGACACAAGACGCAGAAGCAGGAAGCCAACCTATTATATAGACCCACTCAGCTAGAGGACAAGTCAGGATACACGCCCTTTCCCCATTATCATATGTGTGTCAATACTCGAACCCAACCAGTCAAACAGCAAGTGTTGTTGCTTGGGGCAAGGACTGTGCACTAAGCAGCTCAGAAAGCACCGTCGGTTCTAGGCCCTCTTGGTTAAGATCAGGGTGGCACAGCGGGGTTAGCACTGCTGCCTCACAGCGCCAGGGACCCGGGTTCGATTCCCGGCTCGGGTCACTGTCTGTGCGGAGTCTGCACGTTCTCCCCGTGTCTGCGTGGGTTTCCTCCGGGTGTTCCGGTTTCCTTCCAGAGTCCCAAAGATGTGTAGATTAGGGGGATTGGCCATGCTAAATTGCCCCTTAGTGTCCCAAAGATGTGCAGGTTAGGTGGATTGGCCATGCTAAATTGTCCCTTAGTGTCCAAAGATGTGCAGGTTAGGTGGATTGGCCATGGTAAATTGCCCCTTAGTGTCCAAAGATCTGCAGGTTAGGTGGATTGGCCATGCTAAATTGCCCCTTAGTGTCCAAAGATCTGCAGGTTAGGTGGATTGGCCATGCTAAATTGCCCCTTAGTGTCCAAAGATGTGCAGGTTAGGTGGATTGGCCATGCTGATTGCCCCTTAGTGTTCAAAGATGTGCAGGTTAGGTGGATTGGCCATGCTAAATTGCCACTTAGTGTTCAAAGATGTGCAGGTTAGGTGGATTGGCCATGCTAAATTGCCACTTAGTGTCCAAAGATGTGCGGGTTAGGAGGATTGGCCATGCTAAATTGCCCCTTGGTGTCCAAAGATGTGTAGGTTAGGGGGATTGGCCATGCTAAATTGCCACTTAGTGTCCAAAGATGTGCGGGTTAGGTGGATTGGCCATGCTAAATTGCCCCTTAGTGTCCAAAGATGTGCAGGTTAGGTGGATTGGCCATGGTAAATCATTCATGTCCAAAGATGTGCAGGTTAGGGGGATTGGCCATGGTAAATCATTCATGTCCAAAGATGTGCAGGTTAGGGTGGATTGGCCATGCTAAATTGCCACTTAGTGTTCAAAGATGTGCAGGTTAGGTGGATTGGCCATGGTAAATCATTCATGTCCAAAGATGTGCAGGTTAGGTGGATTGGCCATGCTAAATTGCCCCTTAGTGTCCAAAGATGTGCAGGTTAGGTGGATTGGCCATGGTAAATCATTCATGTCCAAAGATGTGCAGGTTAGGGGGATTGGCCATGGTAAATCATTCATGTCCAAAGATGTGCAGGTTAGGGTGGATTGGCCATGCTAAATTGCCACTTAGTGTTCAAAGATGTGCAGGTTAGGTGGATTGGCCATGGTAAATCATTCATGTCCAAAGATGTGCAGGTTAGGTGGATTGGCCATGCTAAATTGCCCCTTAGTGTCCAAAGATGTGCAGGTTAGGTGGATTGGCCATGGTAAATCATTCATGTCCAAAGATGTGCAGGTTAGGTGGATTGGCCGTGCTAAATTGCCCCTTAGTGTCCAAAGATGTGTAGGTTTGGTGGATTGGCCGTGCCAAATTGCCCCTTAGTGTCCAAAGATGTGTAGGTTTGGTGGATTGGCCGTGCTAAAGTGCCCCTTAGTGTCCAAAGATGTGTAGGTTTGGTGGATTGGCCGTGCTAAAGTGCCCCTTAGTGTCCAAAGATGTGTAGGTTTGGTGGATTGGCCGTGCTAAAGTGCCCCTTAGTGTCCAAAGATGTGTAGGTTTGGTGGATTGGCCGTGCTAAAGTGCCCCTTAGTGTCCAAAGATGTGTAGGTTTGGTGGATTGGCCGTGCTAAAGTGCCCCTTAGTGTCCAAAGATGTGTAGGTTTGGTGGATTGGCCGTGCTAAAGTGCCCCTTAGTGTCCAAAGATGTGTAGGTTTGGTGGATTGGCCGTGCTAAATTGCCCCTTAGTGTCCAAAGATGTGTAGGTTTGGTGGATTGGCCGTGCTAAAGTGCCCCTTAGTGTCCAAAGATGTGCAGGTTAGGGGGATTGGCCATGCTAAAGTGCGGGGTTACAGGGATAGGGAGGGACGAGAGGATCTGGATAAGATGATCTGTTGGAGCGCAGGTGCAGACTCGATGGGCCGAATGGCGTTTGCTGCATTGTAGGGATTCGATGAGATCCCTCAGAAAGTGATCTGGAAAGTTAACGCTACGTACAAGCATTTAGTTTTAAATTTAGACCCCGCCAGAACATAATGGGAGCAGGAGGAGACCATTCGGCCCATCGAGGTCGTGGCTGATCCCGGATTTCACTTTCCTGCCCGCTCCCCATATCCCAGACTGATATCCAAGAGTCTGAAAATATGTCTACCCCCCCCCCGCCCCTCCAGGCCCCCCCAGGCCCACACGTGTTTGACTCCATGACCGGGACAGGTGAAATCTGACCCTCATTTATTAATCAACGCATCCTGTGATCCAAGCTTGGTGCCACTCTTCGTACCTGCCTTAGTCTTTAACTCAAAGAACAAAGAACAATACAGCACAGGAACAGGCCCTTCGGCCCTCCAAGCCCGCGCCGCTCCCTGGTCCAAACTAGACCATTCTTTTGTATCCCTCCATTCCCACTCCGTTCATATGGCTGTCTAGATAAGTCTTAAATGTTCCCAGTGTGTCCGCCTCCACCACCTTGCCTGGCAGCGCATTCCAGGCCCCCACCACCCTCTGTGTAAAATATGTCCTTCTGATATCTGTGTTAAACCTCCCCCCCTTCACCTTGAACCTATGACCCCTCGTGAACGTCACCACCGACCTGGGGAAAAGCTTCCCACCGTTCACCCTATCTATGCCTTTCATAATTTTATAAACCTCTATTAAGTCTCCCCTCATCCTCCATCTTTCCAGGGAGAACAACCCCAGTTTACCCAATCTCTCCTCATAACCAAGCCCCTCCATACCAGGCAACATCCTGGTAAACCTCCTCTGCACTCTCTCCAAAGCCTCCACGTCCTTCTGTTAGTGTGGCGACCAGAACTGGACGCAGTATTCCAAATGCGGCCGAACCAACGTTCTATACATCTGCAACATCAGACCCCAACTTTTATACTCTATGCCCCGTCCTATAAAGGCAAGCATGCCATATGCCTTCTTCACCACCTTCTCCACCTTCTCCACCTGTGACGTCACCTTCAAGGATCTGTGGACTTGCACACCCAGGTCCCTCTGCGTATCTACACCCTTTATGGCTCTGCCATTTATCGTATAGCTCCTCCCTACATTATTTCTACCAAAAGCATACCAAAACTCAACCATGAAAGCCCCACCAACACCTCTACTTTCTCAGAAGACTAAGGAAATTTGTCATGTCAGCTACGACTCTCACCAACTTTTACAGATGCACCATAGAAAGCATTCTTTCTGGTTGTATCACAGCTTGGTATGGCTCCTGCTCTGCCCAAGACCGCAAGGAACTACAAAAGGGTCGTGAATGTAGCCCAATCCATCACGCAAACCAGCCTCCCATCCATTGACTCTGTCTACACTTCCCGCTGCCTCGGGGAAAAGCAGCCAGCATAATCAAAGACCCCCACGCACTGCAGACATTCTCTCTTCCACCTTCTTCCATCGGGAAAAAGATACATACATTTGGGTGGCACAATGATTAGCACTGCTGCCTCACAGCGCCGGGGACCCGGGTTCGATTCCCGGCTCGGGTCATTGCCTGCATGGAATTTTCACGTTCTCCCCGTGACTGCGTGGGTTTCCTCCGGGTGCTCCGGTTTCCTCCCACAGTCCGAAAGACGTGCTGGTTAGGGTGCGTTGGCCGTGCTAAATTCTCCCTCAGTGTAACCCGAACAGGCGCCGGAGTGTGGCGACTAGGGGATTGTCAAGTAACTTAATTGCAGCGTTAATGTAAACCTTACTTGTGACACTAATAAATAAACTTAGAAACATAAGTCTGAGGTCACGTGCCAACCGACTCAAGAACAGCTTCTTCCCTGCTGCTGTCAGACTTTTGAATGGACCTACCTCGCATTAAGTTGATCTTTCTCTACACCCTAGCTGTGACTGTAACACTACATTCTGCACCCTCTCCTTTCCTTCTCTATGAACGGTATGCTTTGTATAGCGTGCAAGAAACAATACTTTTCACTGTATCCCAATACATGTGACAATAATAAATCAAATCAAATCATTGACACTCACTTTGTCTTGAGCCTGTCGCATCTTCATTCAATCTCTCCTGCACTCCCACCTACCCTGTACCTTTCTTAATTGCTCCACACAACACACGCCCCAACCCCCACCCCACAACAGGATAGGACCCCATCACATTTCCACCCCCCCTCCGGTTCTGAAGAGGAGTTAGATCGCAAAACACTCCAAACTTCGAATTGGGGTGGCACAGTGGGTTCACACTGCTGCCTCACAGCGCCAGGGACCCGGGTTCGATTCCCGGCTCGGGTCACTGTCTGTGTGGAGTCTGCGCGTTCTCCCTGTGTCTGCGTGGGTTTCCTCCGGAAGCTCCGGTTTCCTCCCACACTCCGAAGATGTGCAGGTTAGGTGGATTGGCCAAGCTAAATTGCCCCTTAGTGTCCAAAGATGTGCAGGTCAGGTGGATTGGCCATGCTAAATTGCCCCTTAGTGTCCAAAAATGTGCAGGTTAGGTGGATTGGCCATGCTAAATTGCCCCTTAGTGTTTAAAGATGTGCAGGTTAGGGGGATTGGCCGTGCTAAATTGCCCCTTGGTGTCCAAAGATGCACAGGTTAGGTGGATTGGCCATGCTAAATTGTCCCTTAGTGTTTAAAGATGTGCAGGTTAGGTGGATTGGCTGTGCTAAATTGCCCCTTAGTGTCCAAAGATGTGCAGGTTAGGTGGATTGGCCATGCTAAATTGCCCCTTAGTGTTTAAAGATGTGCAGGTTAGGTGGATTGGCTGTGCTAAATTGCCCCTTAGTGACCAAAGATGTGCGGGTTAGGTGGATTGGCCATGCTAAATTGCCCCTTAGTGACCAAAGATGTGCGGGTTAGGTGGATTGGCCATGCTAAATTGCCCCTTAGTGACCAAAGATGTGCGGGTTAGGTGGATTGGCCATGCTAAATTGCCCCTTTGTGTCCAAAGATGTGCAGGTTAGGGGGATTGGCCGTGCTAAATTGCCCCTTAGTGTCCAAAGATGTGCGGGTTAGGTGGATTGGCCGTGCTAAATTGCCCCTTAGTGTCAGGGGGATTAGCAGGGTAAATACATGGGGTTATGGGGATAGGGCCAAGGTGGGATTGTGGTGGGTGCAGACTCGATGGGCCGAATGGCCTCCTTCTGCTCTGTGGGGATTGTACCAAACATTAACTCTGTTCCTCTCTCTATAGAGGCTGCCTGACCTGCTGAGTCTTTCCAGCGTTTTTTGTTCCTTTATTTCAGTCTTCTAGTGTCTGCCGAGACCCAGATGATCGTTGGCGAGGGTGGGGGAGGAGTGGGGACCGGTGTTCTTTATGGGATCTTACTGTGTACAAATTGGCCATCGCGTTTCAAACAATATTCTGACTGCTACATTTCCAATGAAGACACTTTGGCACTTGCCGTGTCAGCCAAAACTGCTGGAAAAGGTGGCAATAACTTTTTGTTTCTGGTCTGGCCCTCTCTTGAAGTTTAAAGTTTTAAAAGTTTATTTATTAGTGTCACAGGTAAGGCTTACATTAACACTGCAATGAAGCTACTGTGAAAATCCCCTAAGTCGCCACACTCCTGTTCGGGGTACACTGAGGGAGAATTTAGCACGGCCGATGCACCCTGACCCGCACGTCTTTCAGACTGTGGGAGGAAACCGGAGCACCCGGAGGAAATCCACGCAGACACCGGGGGGATACATGCTGGAGTCCAGTTAACAGTATCAGCTCGGCTCCTTCGACTGCACCTTCCAAACCTGCCACCTCGACCATCTGGAAAGACAAGGCGGGGTGGGGGTGATGGCAGCAGACACATGGGGAACACCACCACCTGCAAGTTCCCCCGCCGAGCCCCTCAGCACCCTGACTTTTGATTAGATTAGATTTATGACTGTCGCACAGTGAAAAGTATTGTTTCTTGCGCGCTATACAGACAAAGCATACCGTTCATAGAGTACATAGATTTGATTTATTATTGTCACATGTTTTGGGACACAGTGAAAAGTATTGTTTCTTGCGCGCTATACAGACAAAGCATACCGTTCATAGAGTACATAGATTTGATTTATTATTGTCACATGTTTTGGGACACAGTGAAAAGTATTGTTTCTTGCGCGCTATACAGACAAAGCATACCGTTCATAGAGTACATAGATTTGAGTTATTATTGTCACATGTATTGGGATACAGTGAAAAGTATTGTTTCTTGCGCTATACAGACAAAGCATACCGTTCATAGAGAAGGAAAGGAGAGGGTGCAGAATGTAGTGTTACAGCCATAGCTAGGGTGTAGAGAAAGATCAGCTTAATGTGAGGTAGGTCCATTCAAAAGTCTGACAGCAGCAGGGAAGAAGCTGTTCTTGAGTCGGTCGGTACGTGACCTCAGACTTTTGTCTCTATTTCCCGACGGAAGAAGGTGGAAGAGAGAATGTCCGGGGTGTGTGTGGTGGGTCCTTGATTATGCCGGCTGCTTTTCCCGAGGCAGCAGGAAGTGTAGACAGAGTCAATGGATGGGAGGCTGGTTTGCGTGATGGGACTGGGCTACGTTCACGACCCTTTGTAGTTCCTTGCGGTCTTGGGCAGAGCAGGAGCCCAGACCAAGCTGTGATACAAACAGAAAGAATGCTTTCTATGGGGCATCTGTAAAAGTTGGTGAGAGTCATAGCGGACATGCCAAATTTCCTTA
Organism: Mustelus asterias; assembly: GCF_964213995.1. Taxonomy (NCBI): domain Eukaryota; kingdom Metazoa; phylum Chordata; class Chondrichthyes; order Carcharhiniformes; family Triakidae; genus Mustelus; species Mustelus asterias. Next base: position 40,396 of record NW_027592576.1, on the reverse strand, counting down.
GTCTTCTGAGAAAGTAGAGGCGTTGGTGGGGCTTTCTTAACTATAGTGTCGGCATGGGGGGGACCAGGACAGGTTGTTGGTGATCTGGACACCTAGAAACTTGAAGCTCTCGACCCTTTCTACTTCATCCCCATTGATGTAGACAGGGGCATGTTCTCCTTTACACTTCCTGAAGTCGATGACAATCTCCTTTGTTGGACTTGGAAATATATCGGCCGTTCCTTCACTGTGGCTGGGGTCAAAATCCCCGAACTCCCTCCCTAACAGCACTGTGGGTGTACCTACCCCACACACGGGGACTGACTGATTCCCAATAACAATCCTGGAACTCCCTCCCTAACAGCACTGTGGGTGTACCTACCCCACACCCGGGAACTGCCTGATGTCCAATAACAATCCTAGAACACCCTCCCTGACAGCACTGTGGGTGTACCTACCCCACACCCGGGGACTGCCTGATGTCCAATAACAATCCTGGAACTCCCTCCCTAACAGCACTGTGGGTGTACCTACCCCACACGGGGATTAACTGATGTCCAATAACAATCCTGGAACTCCCTCCCTAACAGCACTGTGGGTGTACCTACCCCACACGGGGATTGACTGATGTCCAATAACAATCCCGGAACTCCCTCCCTAACAGCACTGTGGGTGTACCTACCCCACACGGGGACTGACTGATGTCCAATAACAATCCTGGAACTCCCTCCCTAACAGCACTGTGGGTTTACCTACCCCAAACACGGGGATTAACTGATGTCCAATAACAATCCCGGAACTCCCTCCCTAACAGCGCTGTGGGTGTACCTACCCCACACAGGGACTGGTGTCCAATAACAATCCTGGAACTCCCTCCCTAACAGCACTGTGGGTGTACCTACCCCACACACAGGGACTGACTGATGTCCAATAACAATCCTGGAACTCCCTCCCTAACAGCACTGTGGGTGTACCTACCCCACACACGGGGACTGACTGATGTCCAATAACAATCCTGGAACTCCCTCCCTAACGGCACTGTGGATGTACCTACCCCACACACGGGGACTGACTGATGTCCAATAACAATCCTGGAACTCCCTCCCTAACAGCGCTGTGGGTGTACCTACCCCACACGGGGGCCGTTGGCGGGTTCAAGATGGCGGCTCACCCGCCGCCTTCTCGAGGGGCCAATTAGGGAGGGGTTAGAGTGGTTACCCAGCGAGACCCACTCATCCCCGGAGCAAATCACAAAACAAACCACCTCTGGGATTAGAGGGAGAGAGGAAATGGGGAGAGATGATTGTAACCGGATAAAAAGAGCGACAGAAACGGGGACACAGCGGAAGGACAGGAGAAAATATCCTTTCTTCCCGCTGTCGCAGAGGGAGAGGGTTTGAAGTGAACCTTTTGTTCAGAGAAAGAGTGAGTGAAACTATAGCTGGTCTGGCATTGTTAAAAAGCGGGGCACCAAGTACCTGAGCGAGATTGAATTCTGGGCTTTGTTTGCTGAGCGGTTCCAATTTATTAAGGACGGCTTACGGAAGATGCTTCACATTGTTCTGTTATCAGGTAAAAATGTACTGCTGCGATGTGGCAGACACATGGTGTGTGTGGTTAACTCTTCCCGGTGCGATGTGAGGTTTTGCACTTTGGCAGGAGGGATAGAAGCCGAGACTATTTGCTAAATGGTTTAAAGTTTATTTATTAGTGTCGCAAGTAAGGCTTACATTAACACTGCAATTAAGTTACTGTGAAAATCCCCTGTTTGCCACACTCCGGCGCCTGTTCGGGTAACACTGAGGGAGAATTTGCTATGGCCAATCGCCCTAACCCGCACTTCTTTGGACACTAAGGGGCAATTTAGCATGGCCAATCCCCCTAACCCGCACATCTTTGGACACTAAGGGACAATTTAGCATGGCCAATCCACCTAATGTGCACATCTTTGGACACTAAGGGACAATTTAGCACGGCCAATCCCCCTAACCTACACATCTTTGGACACTAAGGGACAATTTAGCATGGCCAATCCCCCTAACCTACACATCTTTGGACACTAAGGGACAATTTAGCATGGCCAATCCCCCTAACCTACACATCTTTGGACACTAAGGGACAATTTAGCATGGCCAATCCCCCTAACCCGCACTTCTTTGGTCACTAAGGGGCAATTTAGCATGGCCAATCCACCTAACCCGCACATCTTTGGACACTAAGGGGCAATTTACCATGGCCAATCCACCTAACCCGCACATCTTTGGACACTAAGGGGCAATTTAGCATGGCCAATCCACCTAACCCGCACATCTTTGGACACTAAGGGGCAATTTAGCACGGCCAATCCCCCTAACCCGCACATCTTTGGACATTTAAGGGGCAATTTAACATGGCCAATCCACCTAACCAGCATGTCTTTCGGACTGTGGGAAGAAACCCACGCGGACACAGGGAGAACGTGCAGACTCCACATAGACAGTGACCCGAGGCCGGAATTGAACCCGGGTCCTTAGCTCTGTGAGGCAGCAGTGGTAACCACTGTGTCTCCATGCCGCCCCTGAGGGAAGGCCACGGGAATCTGAAGCACAAGGGGACTTGGGGATCTCAGTTCAGGACTCTTTTAAGGTTAACGTGCAGGTTCAGTCGGCAGTTAGGAAGTCAAATGCAATGTTAGCATTCATGTCGAGAGGGCTAGAATACAAGAGCAGGGATGTACTTCTGAGGCTGTATAAAGCTCTGGTCAGACCCCATTTGGAGTATTGTGAGCAGTTTTGGGCCCTGTATCTAAGGAAGGATGTGCCGGGCCTTGGAAAGGGTCCAGAGGAGGTTCACAAGAATGATCCCTGGAATGAAGAGCTTGTCGTATGAGGAACGGTTGAGGACTCTGGGCCTGTACTCGTTGGGAGTTTAGAAGGATGAGGGGGGGGATCTTATTGAAACTTACAGGATACTGCGAGGCCTGGATAGAGTGGACGTGGAGAGGATGTTTCCACTAGTAGGAAAAACTAGAACCAGAGGCACAACCTCAGGCGAAAGGGACGATCCTTTAAAACAGAGATGAGGAGGAATTTCTTCAGCCAGAGAGTGGTGAATCTGTGGAACTCTTTGCCGCAGAAGGCTGTGGAGGCCAGGTCATTGAGTGTCTTTAAGACAGAGATAGATAGGTTCTTGATTAATAAGGGGATCAGGGGTTATGGGGAAAAGGCAGGAGAATGGGGATGAGAAAAATATCAGCCATGATTGAATGGCGGAGCAGACTCGATGGGCCGAATGGACTGTTCCTGCTCCAGTGTTCATCAGCACCGAATCCCCTCCATTATCCTCCCACCATTTCCCCGCTCCCCACCTCCTTGGACAGCACCTTCGAAACCCGCCACCTCTACCATCTAGAAGGACAAGGTGGGCAGCAGACACATGGGGAACACCCACCGCCTGCAAGCTCTCCCTCCGAGCCACTCACCATCCCGACTGGGAAATATATCGGCCGTTCCTTCACTGTGGCTGGGGTCAGAATCCCGGAACGCCCTCCCTAACAGCACTGTGGGTGTACCTACACTACACACGGGGACTGACTGATGTCCAATAACAATCCCGGAACTCCCTCCCTAACAGCGCTGTGGGTGTACCTACCCCACACACGGGGACTGACTGATGTCCAATAACAATCCCGGAACTCCCTCCCTAACAGCACTGTGGGTGTACCTACCCCACACGGGGACTGACTGATGTCCAATAACAATCCCGGAACTCCCTCCCTAACAGCACTGTGGGTGTACCTACCCCACACACGGGGACTGACTGATGTCCAATAACAATCCTGAAACTCCCTCCCTAACAGCACTGTGGGTGTACCTACCCCACACACGGGGACTGACTGATGTCCAATAACAATCCTGGAACTCCTCCCCTAACAGCACTGTGGGTGTACCTACCCCACACACGGGGACTGACTGATGTCCAATAACAATCCTGGAACTCCTTCCCTAACAGCACTGTGGGTGTACCTACCCCACACACGGGGACTGACTGATGTCCAATAACAATCCCGGAACTCCCTCCCTAACAGCACTTTGGGTGTACCTACCCCACACACGGGGACTGACTGATGTCCAATAACAATCCTGGAACTGCTCCCCTAACAGCACTGTGGGTGTACCTACCCCACACACGGGGACTGACTGATGTCCAACAACAGTCCTGGAACTCCCTCCCTAACAGCACTGTGGGTGTACCTACCCCACACCATGGGGACTGACTGATGCCCAATAACAATCCTGGAACTCCCTCCCTAACAGCACTGTGGGTGTACCTACCCCACACACGGGGACTGACTGATGTCCAATAACAATCCTGGAACTCCCTCCCTAACAGCACTGTGGGTGTACCTACCCCACACACGGCTACTGACTGATGTCCAATAACAATCCTGGAACTCCCTCCCTAACAGCACTGTGGGTGTACCTACCCCACACGGGGACTGCGGCGGGTTCAAGATGGTGGTTCTCCCACCACCTTCTCGAGGGGCAATTGGGGATAGGGTGTTAAACACTGGACCCGCCCAGCGACACCCTGTGTTGCCATAAACAAGTAAATAAAAGATGTTCTCAATTTGTGTGGCTGTCAGGAATTATGTGTACTGGGAAGCTGGTCTCCAGAGAACTGGTTGCAAAGCCTGGGGGTTGTGGTTCCACTTGTAGTCTCTTAAATGTTCCATGCTTGTCCCCTGCCACAATGAGTCACTCGCAACCCCCTGGGGTGTGATTCAAACCCCGTGCCAGAGACTCGAGCTCGAGAATCCAGAGTCGAAATTCCCCCCACACCCCAATAGTGAGAGTGCGCCGCATGATCGGGAGGTGTTGTATTTCAGAATGAGATGGTTACCCCCCCCGCCCCCCTGCACCTCCCCCACCCCCCCCCCCCCCCCCCGCCCTCCGGGGGGCCCACGTCTGCCCCCCTCGGAATGATGACAAAGATTCCCGCGGGCGTTATCGGAAGATTTTGATTCGATTTATTATTGTCACATGTATTGGGATACAGTGAAAAGTATTGTTTCTTGCGCGCCATACAGACAAAGCATACCGTTCATAGAGAAGGAAAGGAGAGGGTGCAGAATGTAGTGTTACAGTCATAGCTACGGTGGAGAGAAAGATCAACTTCATGCGAGGTAGGTCCATTCAAAAGTCTGACGGCAGCAGCAGGGAAGAAGCTGTTCATGAGTCGGTCGGTACGTGACCTCAGACTTTTGTATCTTTTTCCCGACGGAAGAAGGTGGAAGAGAGAATGTCCGGGGTGCGTGGGGGGGTCCTTGATTATGCCGGCTGCTTTTCCCCGAGGCAGCGGGAAGTGTAGACAGAGTCAATGGATGGGAGGCTGGTTTGCGTGATGGGACTGGGCTACATTCACAACCTTTTGTAGTTTCTTGCGGTCTTGGGCACAGCAGATGAGGAGGGTGGGGGGATATCGGGAGGGTGGGGGGATTCGGGGAGTTGGGCAGTTGTTGGCACCCTGGGATCCAATATTTATCTTTGAACCGCCCGCCAACAGTTGTGCTGCTTCTGGGATCTTGCTGTGCACAAATTAGCTGCTGAGTTTCCTCCATTGTAGCTGTGGCCCACGCACCCATGTGTGTGTCTGTGTGTGTGTGTGTGTGTGACCCCTGACCCACACTAGCTGTGCTGACCCTGTACTTATCCTTGGCAGGATGCCACTGGCAGTGTAGCAGGGAAACAGACTATCGCCTTTCCTCCAGCACAGACAGTCAGGAAGTAAATGTCGGAATTCCAACATTGCCCAAGTCCGGAGAATGACTTCAAGCCCGGTAGGGCAGAGGAACCGTGCCGGCATTTGGAGGTCCCTGTGTGGGGTAGGTACACCCACAGTGCAGTTAGGGAGGGAGTACCAGGATTGTTATTGGACATCAGTCAGTCCCTGTGCGGTGTAGGTACACCCACAGCGCTGTTAGGGAGTTCCAGGATTGTTATTGGACATCAGTCAGTCCCCGTGTGTGGGGCAGGTACACCCACAGTGCTGTTAGGGAGTTCCAGGATTGTTCTTGAATATCGGTCAGTCCCCGTGTGTGGGGCAGGTACACCCACAGTGCTGTTAGGGAGTTCCAGGATTGTTATTGGACATCAGTCAGTCCCTGTGCGGTGTAGGTACACCCACAGCACTGTTAGGGAGTACCAGGATTGTTATTGGACATCAGTCAGTCCCCGTGTGTGGGGCAGGTACACCCACAGTGCTGTTAGGGAGTTCCAGGATTGTTATTGGACATCAGTCAGTCCCTGTGCGGTGTAGGTACACCCACAGCACTGTTAGGGAGTACCAGGATTGTTATTGGACATCAGTCAGTCCCCGTGTGTGGGGTAGGTACACCCACAGTGCTGTTCGGGAGGGAGTTCCGGGATTGTTATTGGACATCAGTCAGTCCCCGTGTGTGGGGTAGGTACACCCACCGTGCTGTTAGGGAGTTCCAGGATTGTTATTGGACATCAGTCAGTCCCCGTGTGTGGGGTAGGTACACCCACAGTGCTGTTAGGGAGGGAGTTCCGGGATTGTTATTGGACATCAGTCAGTCCCCGTGTGTGAGGTAGGTACACCCACAGTGCTGTTAGGGAGGGAGTTCCGGGATTGTTATTGGACATCATTCAGTCCCCGTGTGTGAGGTAGGTACACCCACAGTGCTGTTAGGGAGGGAGTTCCGGGATTCTGACCCCAGCCACAGTGAAGGAACGGCCGATATAAAGTAAGGCCATAAGACACAGAAGCAGAATGAGGCCACTCGGCCCATCGAGTCTGCTCCGCCATTCAATCATGGCTGATATTTTTCTCATCCCCCATTCTCCTGCCTTTTCCCCATAACCCCTGATCCCCTTATTAATCAAGAACCGATCTATCTCTGTCTTAAAGACACTCAATGACCCGGCCTCCACAGCCTTCTGCGGCAAAGAGTTCCACACATTCCCCACTCTCTGGCTGAAGAAATTCCTCCTCATCTCTGTTTTAAAGGATCGTCCCTTTAGCCTGAGGTTGTGCCTCTGGTTCTAGTTTTTCCGACGAGTGGAAACATCCTCTCCACGTCCACTCTATCCAGGCCTCGCAGTATCCTGTAAGTTTCAATAAGATCCCCCCCGTCATCCTTCTAAACTCCCAACGAGTACAGACCCAGAGTCCTCAACCGTTCCTCATACGACAAGCTCTTCATTCCAGGGATCATTCTTGTGAACCTCCTCTGGACCCTTTCCAAGGCCCGGCACATCCTTCCTTAGATACGGGGCCCAAAACTGCTCACAATACTCCAAATGGGGTCTGAGCAGAGCCTTATACAGCCTCAGAAGTCCATCCCTGCTCTTGTATTCTAGCCCTCTCGATATGAATGCTAACATTGCATTTGCCTCCCGAACTGCCGACTGAACCTGCACGTTAACCTTAAGATAATCTTGAACAATGATTCCCAAATCCCTTTGTGTTTCTCATTTCCTAAGCAGTTTTCCATTTAGGAAATAATCTCTGCCTCCATTCCTCCTTCCAAAGTGCAGAACCTCTCACTTTTCCACATTGTATTCCATCTGCCACTTCTTTGCCCACTCTCCGAACCAGTCCAAGTCCCTCTGCGGCCCCCCTGCTCCCTCAATACCACAATGAGGATATAAGAATACGACTTCGAATGGCTTTCGGCTTCATTCTGTATCTAACCCCGTGCTGTACCTGTCCTGGGAGTGTTTGATGGGGACAGTGCAGAGGGAGCTTTACTCTGTATCTATCCCCGTGCTGTACCTGTCCTGGGAGTGTTTGATGGGGGACAGTGTAGAGGGAGCTTTACTCTGTATCTAACCCCGTGCTGTACCTGTCCTGGGAGTGTTTGATGGGGGACAGTGTAGAGGGAGCTTTACTCTGTATCTAACCCCGTGCTGTACCTGTCCTGGGAGTGTTTGATGGGGGACAGTGTAGAGGGAGCTTTACTCTGTATCTAACCCCGTGCTGTACCTGTCCTGGGAGTGTTTGATGGGGGGACAGTGTAGAGGGAGCTTTACTCTGTATCTAACCCCTTGCTGTACCTGTCCTGGGAGTGTTTGATGGGGGACAGTGTAGAGGGAGCTTTACTCTGTATCTAACCCCGTGCTGAACCTGTCCTGGGAGTGTTTGATGGGGACAATGTAGAGGGAGCTTTACTCTGTGTCTAACCCCGTGCTATACCTGTCCTGGGAGTGTTTGATGGGGGGACAGTGTAGAGGGAGCTTTACTCTGTATCTAACCCCGTGCTGAACCTGTCCTGGGAGTGTTTGATGGGGGGACAGTGTAGAGGGAGCTTTACTCTGTATCTAACCCCATGCTGTACCTGTCCTGGGAGTGTTTGATGGGGGACAGTGTAGAGGGAGCTTTACTCTGTATCTAACCCCGTGCTGTACCTGTCCTGGGAGTGTTTGATGGGGACAGTGTAGAGGGAGCTTTACTCTGTGTCTAACCCCGTGCTGTACCTGTCCTGGGAGTGTTTGATGGGGACAGTGTAGAGGGAGCTTTACTCTGTGTCTAACCCCGTGCTGTACCTGTCCTGGGAGTGTTTGATGGGGACAGTGTAGAGGGAGCTTTACTCTGTATCTAACCCCATGCTGTACCTGTCCTGGGAGAAGTTTGATGGGGGACAGTGTAGAGGGAGCTTTACTCTGTATCTAACCCCGTGCTTTATCTGTCCTCGGAGTGTTTGATGGGGGACAGTGTAGAGGGAGCTTTACTCTGTATCTAACCCCGTGCTGTACCTGTCCTGGGAGTGTTTGATGAGGGACAGTGTAGAGGGAGCTTTACTCTGTATCTAACCCTGTGCTGTACCTGTCCTGGGAGTGTTTGATGGGGGACAGTGTAGAGGGAGCTTTACTCTGTATCTAACCCCGTGCTGTACCTGTCCTGGGAGTGTTTGATGGGGACAGTGTAGAGGGAGCTTTACTCTGTATCTAACCCCAGGCTGTTCCTGTCCTGGGAGTGTTTGAAGGGGGATAGTGTAGAGGGAGCTTTACTCTGTATCTAACCCCGTGCTGTACCTGTCCTGGGAGTGTTTGATGAGGGACAGTGTAGAGGGAGCTTTACTCTGTATCTAACCCCGTGCTGTACCTGTCCTGGGAGTGTTTGATGGGGACAGTGTAGAGGGAGCTTTACTCTGTATCTAACCCCAGGCTGTTCCTGTCCTGGGAGTGTTTGAAGGGGGATAGTGTAGAGGGAGCTTTACTCTGTATCTAACCCCGTGCTGTACCTGTCCTGGGAGTGTTTGGTGGGGACAGTGTAGAGGGAGCTTTACTCTGTATCTAACCCCATGCTGTACCTGTCCTGGGAGAAGTTTGATGGGGGACAGTGTAGAGGGAGCTTTACTCTGTATCTAACCCCGTGCTTTATCTGTCCTCGGAGTGTTTGATGGGGGACAGTGTAGAGGGAGCTTTACTCTGTATCTAACCCTGTGCTGTCCCTGTCCTGGGAGTGTTTGATGGGGGACAGTGTAGAGGGAGCTTTACTCTGTATCTAACCCCGTGCTGCAGCTGTCCTGGGAGTGTTTGATGGGGGACAGTGCAGAGAGAGCTTTACTCTGTATCTAACCCCGTGCTGTACCTGTCCTGGGAGTGTTTGATGGGGGACAGTGTAGAGGGAGCTTTACTCTGTATCTAACCCCGTGCTGCAGCTGTCCTGGGAGTGTTTGATGGGGGACAGTGCAGAGGGAGCTTTACTCTGTATCTAACCCCGTGCTGTACCTGTCCTGGGAGTGTTTGATGGGGACAGTGTAGAGGGAGCTTTACTCTGTATCTAACCCTGTGCTGTACCTGTCCTGGGAGTGTTTGATGGGAGACAGTGTAGAGGGAGCTTTACTCTGTATCTAACCCCATGCTGTACCTGTCCTGGGAGAAGTTTGATGGGGGACAGTGTAGAGGGAGCTTTACTCTGTATCTAACCCCGTGCTTTATCTGTCCTCGGAGTGTTTGATGGGGGACAGTGTAGAGGGAGCTTTACTCTGTATCTAACCCTGTGCTGTACCTGTCCTGGGAGTGTTTGATGGGGGACAGTGTAGAGGGAGCTTTACTCTGTATCTAACCCCGTGCTGTACCTGTCCTGGGAGTGTTTGATGGGGGACAGTGTAGAGGGAGCTTTACTCTGTATCTAACCCTGTGCTGTACCTGTCCTGGGAGTGTTTGATGGGGGACAGTGTAGAGGGAGCTTTACTCTGTATCTAACCCTGTGCTGTACCTGTCCTGGGAGTGTTTGATGGGGGACAGTGTAGAGGGAGCTTTACTCTGTATCTAACCCCGTGCTGTACCTGTCCTGGGAGTGTTTGATGGGGGACAGTGTAGAGGGAGCTTTACTCTGTATCTAACCCCGTGCTGTACCTGTCCTGGGAGATGTTTGATGGGGGACAGTGTATCTAACCCCATGCTGTACCTGTCCTGGGAGCGTTTGATGGGGACAGTGTAGAGGGAGCTTTACTCTGTATCTAACCCTGTGCTGTAGCTGTCCTGGGAGTGTTTGATGGGGGACAGTGTAGAGGGAGCTTTACTCTGTATCTAACCCCATGCTGTACCTGTCCTGGGAGATGTTTGATGGGGGACAGTGTATCTAACCCCATGCTGTACCTGTCCTGGGAGCGTTTGATGGGGACAGTGTAGAGGGAGCTTTACTCTGTATCTAACCCTGTGCTGTAGCTGTCCTGGGAGTGTTTGATGGGGGACAGTGTAGAGGGAGCTTTACTCTGTATCTAACCCTGTGCTGTACCTGTCCTGGGAGTGTTTGATGGGGGGACAGTGTAGAGGGAGCTTTACTCTGTATCTAACCCCATGCTGTACCTGTCCTGGGAGATGTTTGATGGGGGACAGTGTATCTAACCCCATGCTGTACCTGTCCTGGGAGCGTTTGATGGGGACAGTGTAGAGGGAGCTTTACTCTGTATCTAACCCCGTGCTGTAGCTGTCCTGTGATGGGATAGTGAGGGCTCGTAAGGTTCCAGTAGCCCATGTATCCTGTGGGGCCTTTGAAGAACACCTTGATGTTATGGGGATAGCGTGTTGTGCGTTCTTTGGCGTGTTATTCGACAGAATCTTATCGCTATCTGTCCGGGTGTCTGCTGGATGTTAAGGAATGTGAAATATTTATATAGTCAAGAATGCCTCTCAGAGATATACCCTCCTGCTGCCTTTCATGGAATGATCCACTGATATAGTGATGGGGGTCATTGCAGACTCAACATCCTCTTTGCGAGGCAGCGCTGTGGGAAGTGGGAGGCACAAATTGGGGGCAGCTCCGTCTCTCACAGTTCGTGTCGGCTATTCGACTGTGGGTGATTCACTCTCGCTGATTTCGACCAGATTTTGATTTATTGGTGTTTTTTATTTGTTCTTGTCAACGCCTCTACTTTCTCTGGAGGCCAATGAAATTCGGCTTGACCTGTCCTGGTCTCTCCACCAGTCCTGGTCCCCCCCACGCCAACACGAAAGTTAAGAAAGCCCCACCAACGCCTCCACTTTCTCAGGAGGTTAAGGAAATTTGGCATGTCAGCTACGACTCTCACCATCTTTTACAGATGCCCCATAGAAAGCATTCTTTCTCTGCATTCCAAGCATATCACAGCTTGGTGTGGGGCTCCTGCTCTGCCCAAGACCGCAAGGAACTACAAAAGGGTCGTGAATGTAGCCCAGTCCCATCACACAAACCAGCCTCCCATCCATCGACAAAGCGTCATCTCGACTCGAAACGTCAGCTCTTTTCCCTCTTTACAGATGCTGCCAAACCTGCTGAGATTTTCCAGCATTTTGTCTTTTGGCCTCCCATCCATTGACTCCGTCTACACTTCCCGCTGCCTCGGGGAAAAGCAGCCGGCATAATCAAGGACCCCCCCACGCACCCCGGACATTCTCTCTTCCACCTTCTTCCGTCGGGAAAAAGATACAAAAGTCTGAGGTCACGTACCGACCGACTCAAGAACAGCTTCTTCCCTGCTGCTGTCAGACTTTTGAATGGACCTACCTCGCACTAAGTTGATCTTTCTCTGCACCCTAGCTGTGACTGTAACACTACATTCTGCACCCTCTCCTTTCCTTCCCTATGAACGGTATGCTTTGCCTGTATAGCGCGCAAGAAACAATAAGAGGAGGAGCCACAGGGGAGCTGGGAAAGGAGAGAGCGAGTCTGAAAGAGGTGCCGACAGATGGATTCGATAAGAGGAACTGGTTGAGCTTCCATTCCGTCACGCCGCGTACCTGCTCCTGGCGTCTGCTTGCCGGCACTGCCACCCCCGGGTTAACCCTCGCACACCCGGTGGACGGTGGAGGGGCTCGGACAGCCCATTGGCACACCCCTGGGTGTGGGGTCGGAGTTGGGGCACAGTGCGGCAGTGCGACGCTCCCTCAGCACTGACCCTCCCACAGTGCGGCACTCCCTCAGCACCGACCCTCCCACAGTGCGGCGCTCCCTCAGCACTGACCCTCCCACAGTGCGGCGCCCCCTCAGCACCGACCCTCCCACAGTGCGGCGCCCCCTCAGCACTGACCCTCCCACAGTGCGGCGCTCCCTCAGCACTGATCTTCCCACAGTGCGGAGCTCCCTCAGCACTGACCCCCCCACAGTGCGGCGCTCCCTCTGCACTGACCCTCCCACAGTGCGGCGCTCCCTCAGCACTGACCCTCCCACAGTGCGGCGCTCCCTCAGCACTGACCCTCCCACAGTGCGGCGCTCCCTCAGCACTGACCCTCCCACAGTGCGGAGCTCCCTCAGCACTGACCCCCCCACAGTGCGGCGCTCCCTCTGCACTGATCCTCCCACAGTGCGGCGCTCCCTCAGCACTGACCCTCCCACAGTGCGGCGCTCCGTCAGCACTGACTCTCCCACAGTGCGGCGCTCCCTCAGCACTGACCCTCCCACAGTGCGGCGCTCCCTCAGCACTGACTCTCCCACAGTGCGGAGCTCCCTCAGCAGTGACCCTCCCACAGTGCGGCGCTCCCTCAGCACTGACTCTCCCACAGTGCGGCGCTCCCTCAGCACTGACTCTCCCACAGTGCGGAGCTCCCTCAGCAGTGACCCTCCCACAGTGCGGTGCTCCCTCAGCACTGACCCTCCCACAGTGCGGCGCTCCCACCCACCCACAGTGCGGTGCTCCCTCAGCACCGACCCTCCCACTGTGCGGCACTCCCTCAGCACTGACCCTCCCACAGTGCGGCGCTCCCTCAGCACTGATCTTCCCACAGTGCGGAGCTCCCTCAGCACTGACCCCCCCACAGTGCGGCGCTCCCTCTGCACTGACCCTCCCACAGTGCGGCGCTCCCTCAGCACTGACCCTCCCACAGTGCGGCGCTCCCTCAGCACTGACCCTCCCACAGTGCGGCGCTCCCTCAGCACTGACCCTCCCACAGTGCGGAGCTCCCTCAGCACTGACCCCCCCACAGTGCGGCGCTCCCTCTGCACTGATCCTCCCACAGTGCGGCGCTCCCTCAGCACTGACCCTCCCACAGTGCGGCGCTCCGTCAGCACTGACTCTCCCACAGTGCGGCGCTCCCTCAGCACTGACCCTCCCACAGTGCGGCGCTCCCTCAGCACTGACTCTCCCACAGTGCGGAGCTCCCTCAGCAGTGACCCTCCCACAGTGCGGCGCTCCCTCAGCACTGACTCTCCCACAGTGCGGCGCTCCCTCAGCACTGACTCTCCCACAGTGCGGAGCTCCCTCAGCAGTGACCCTCCCACAGTGCGGTGCTCCCTCAGCACTGACCCTCCCACAGTGCGGCGCTCCCACCCACCCACAGTGCGGTGCTCCCTCAGCACCGACCCTCCCACTGTGCGGCACTCCCTCAGCACTGACCCTCCCACAGTGCGGCGCCCCCTCAGCACCGACCCTCCCACAGTGCGGCACTCCCTCAGCACTGACCCTCCCACAGTGCGGCTCCCCCTCAGCACCGACCCTCCCACAGTGCGGCACTCCCTCAGCACTGACTCTCCCACAGTGCAGCGCTCCGTCAGCACTGACCCTCCCACAGTGCGGCGCTCCCTCAGCACTGACTCTCCCACAGTGCAGCGCTCCGTCAGCACTGACTCTCCCACAGTGCGGCGCTCCCTCAGCACTGACCCTCCCACAGTGCGGCGCTCCCTCAGCACTGACTCTCCCACAGTGCGGCGCTCCCTCAGCACTGACTCTCCCACAGTGCGGAGCTCCCTCAGCAGTGACCCTCTCACAGTGCGGTGCTCCCTCAGCACTGACCCTCCCACAGTGCGGCGCTCCCACCCACCCACAGTGCGGTGCTCCCTCAGCACCGACCCTCCCACAGTGCGGCACTCCCTCAGCACCGATCCTCCCACAGTGCGGCGCTCCCTCTGCACTGACCCTCCCACAGTGCGGCGCTCCCTCAGCACTGACCCTCCCACAGTGCGGCGCTCCCTCAGCACTGACCCTCCCACAGTGCGGCGCTCCCACCCACCCACAGTGCGGCGCTCCCTCAGCACCGACCCTCCCACAGTGCGGCACTCCCTCAGCACCGACCCTCCCACAGTGCGGCGCTCCCTCTGCACCGACCCTCCCACAGTGCGCGCTCCCTCAGCACTGACCCTCCCACAGTGCGGCGCCCCCTCAGCACCGACCCTCCCACAGTGCGGCGCTCCCTCAGCACTGACCCTCCCACAGTGCGGCACTCCCTCAGCACCGACCCTCCCACAGTGCGCGCTCCCTCAGCACCGACCCTCCCACAGTGCGGCGCTCCCTCAGCACTGACCATCCCGCAGTGCGGCGCTCCCTCAGCACTGACCCTCCCACAGTGCGGCACTCCCTCAGCACTGACCCTCCCACAGTGCGGCGCTCCCTCAGCACTGACCCTCCCACAGTGCGGCGCCCCCTCAGCACCGACCCTCCCACAGTGCGGCGCTCCCTCAGCACTGACCCTCCCACAGTGCGGCGCTCCCTCAGCACTGACCCTCCCACAGTGCGGCGCTCCCTCAGCACTGACCCTCCCACAGTGCGGCGCTCCCTGGATTGTGCGTTCCCGGTCCCTGGAGTGGTGGTTCGAAGGCACGAGTGTCAATTATATATTTTTTGCGCTTGTGGCCCCTCCCCTGTGATGTATTCTCGACCTGACACCTGAACTTTGCCTGATCCCAGTACATTCCTGTGACTGTCTCGACCTGCTGTTCCGCCTTATCCTCCGGATCGCGGGATGCGGTCTGCATTTGACCTCTGTGGATTACATAACAAGATGCGGGTCTGTTGATATATATCAGAGAGACGTGTACCAGTGCAGTCCTGTAGGCTGGAGGAACGGGTTCTGGGAGTAATATCACATATAATAACTCTCAGTCTCAATTCACAACACAGTGACCTAAAGCAAGAGAGCTGAATCCCGGCTTACAGGCAGGGATGTTAGTACAGCCGGAAAGTGGCTGGGTTACTCTGTGCCGAGCTTAGTTCACAAAACGTAGCAAGGTACAGGCTAAGAACAGGCCCTTCGGCCCACTATACTGTGCCTAGCATAACGCCAAATTAAATTCCTCAAACTAATCCCTTCTGCCTGCCCTTGCCCCCTATCCCTCTATTCCTCGCATATCCACGGTGCTTATCTACCAGCTCCTTCCCAGCCTCGGGTCGCTGTCTGTGTGGAGTCTGCACATTCTCCCCCCCCCCGCCGAACCCCCGTGTCTGCGTGGGTTTCCTCCGGGTGCTCCGGTTTCCTCCCACAGTCCGAAAGATTAAGAACTCGGGGGCATAGCCTCAAAATAAGGGGGAGCAGATTTAGGACTGAGTTGAGGAGGAACTTCTTCACACAAAGGGTTGTGAATCTGTGGAATTCCCTGCCCAGTTGAGGCTCCCTTATTGAATGTTTTTTAAGGCGAGGATAGATAGATTGTTGAACAGTAAAGGAATTGAGGGGAGGGGGCGGGTAAGTGGAGCTGAGTCCACGATAAGATCAGCCATGATCTTATTGAATGGCGGAGCAGGCTCGAGGGGCCAGATGGCCGACTCCTGCTCCTAGTTCTTATGTTCGGGTTAGGTGGATTGGCCGTGCTAAATTGCCCCTTAGTGTCCAAAAATGTCCAGGTTAGGTGGATTGGCCGTGCTAATTTGCCCCTTAGTGTCCAAAAATGTCCAGGTTAGGTGGATTGGCCGTGCTAAATTGCCCCTTAGTGTCCAAAAATGTCCAGGTTAGGTGGATTGGCCGTGCTAATTTGCCCCTTAGTGTCCAAAAATGTCCAGGTTAGGTGGATTGGCCGTGCTAAATTGCCCCTTAGTGTCCAAAAATGTCCAGGTTAGGTGGATTGGCCGTGCTAATTTGCCCCTTAGTGTCCAAAGATGTGCAGGTTAGGGGGATTAGCAGGGTAATTATGTGGGGTTACAGGAATAGGGACTGGGTGGGATTGTGGTTGGTGCAGACTCGATGGGCCGAATGGCCTCCTTCTGCACTGAGGGGATTCTATGATTAGACAATTCAACACCTGGGTAAAAGATTCTGACTGTCAACCCCGATCTACGCATCTCAGAATTTAATAGAATTCTCTCACGTCTCCCCTCAGCCTCTGTCTCTCCATCTCCCTGCCGACAATGAGATTAATAATCACTGATGTATTAGCCCACATCCAACATGTTGTCCACTACAGACCCCACTCTGGATCTTGGAACACATGATCAAGGTCCCTGCCAGCGCTAAGTGAGTGCTGCACTGTGGGAGGGTCGGTGCTGAGTGAGCGCCGCACTGTGGGAAGGTCAGTGCTGAGTGAGCGCCGCACTGTGGGAGGGTCAGTGCTGAGGGAGCGCCGCACTGTGGGAGGGTCAGTGCTGAGGGAGCGCCGCACTGTGGGAGGGTCGGTGCTGAGGGAGCGCCGCACTGTGGGAGTGTCAGTGCTCAGGGAGCGCCGCACTATGGGAGTGTCAGTGCTGAGGGAGCGCCGCACTGTGGGAGGGTCAGTGCTGAGGGAGCGCCGCACTGTGGGAGAGTCAGTGCTGAGGGAGCGCCGCACTGTGGGAGGGTCAGTGCTGAGGGAGCGCCGCACTGTGGGAGGGTCAGTGCTCAGGGAGCGCCGCACTGTGGGAGGGTCAGTGCTGGGGGAGCGCCGCACTGTGGGAGGGTCAGTGCTGAGGGAGCGCCGCACTGTGGGAGGGTCAGTGCTGAGGGAGCGCCGCACTGTGGGAGGGTCAGTGCTGAGGGAGCGCCGCACTGTGGGAGGGTCAGTGCTGGGGGAGCGCCGCACTGTGGGAGGGTCAGTGCTGCGGGAGCGCCGCACTGTGGGAGGGTCAGTGCTGAGGGAGCGCCGCACTGTGGGAGGGTCAGTGCTGAGGGAGCGCCGCACAGTGGGAGGGTCAGTGCTGAGGGAGCGCCGCACTGTGGGAGGGTCAGTGCTGAGGGAGCGCCGCACTGTGGGAGGGTGAGTGCTGAGGGAGCGCCGCACTGTGGGAGGGTCAGTGCTGAGGGAGCGCCGCACTGTGGGAGGGTCAGTGCTGAGGGAGCGCCGCACTGTGGGAGGGTCAGTGCTGAGGGAGCGCCGCACTGTGGGAGGGTCAGTGCAGGGGGAGCGCCGCACTGTGGGAGGGTCAGTGCTGAGGGAGCGCCGCACTGTGGGAGTGTCGGTGCTGAGGGAGCGCCGCACTGTGGGAGGGTCGGTGCTGAGGGAGTGCCGCACTGTGAGAGGGTCAGTGCTGAGGGAGCGCCGCACTGTGGGAGGGTCGGTGCTGAGGGAGCGCCGCACTGTGGGAGGGTCAGTGCTGAGGGAGCGCCGCACTGTAGGAGAGTCAGCGCTAAGTGAGCGCCGCACTGTGGGAGGGTCAGTGCTCAGGGAGCGCCGCACTGTGGGAGGGTCAGTGCTCAGGGAGCGCCGCACTGTGGGAGTGTCAGTGCTGAGGGAGCGCCGCACTGTGGGAGAGTCAGTGCTGAGGGAGCGCCGCACTGTGGGAGGATCAGTGCTGAGGGAGCGCCGCACTGTGGGAGGGTCAGTGCTGAGGGAGCGCCGCACTGTGGGAGGGTCGGTGCTGAGGGAGCGCCGCACTGTGGGAGGGTCAGTGCTGAGGGAGCGCCGCACTGTGGGAGGGTCAGTGCTGAGGGAGCGCCGCACTGTGGGAGGGTCAGTGCTGAGGGAGCACCGCACTGTGGGAGGGTCAGTGCTGAGGGAGCGCTGCACTGTGGGAGGGTCAGTGCTCAGGGAGCGCTGCACTGTGGGAGTGTCAGTGCTGAGGGAGCGCCGCACTGTGGGAGGGTCAGTGCTGAGGGAGCACCGCACTGTGGGAGGGTCAGTGCTGGGGGAGCGCCGCACTGTGGGAGGGTCAGTGCTGAGGGAGCGCCGCACTGTGGGAGGGTCAGTGCTGCGGGAGCGCCGCACTGTGGGAGGGTCAGTGCTGGGGGAGTGCCGCACTGTGGGAGGGTCAGTGCTGAGGGAGCGCCGCACTGTGGGAGGGTCAGTGCTGAGGGAGCACCGCACTGTGGGAGAGTCAGTGCTGAGGGAGCACCGCACTGTGGGAGAGTCCATAAGACCATAAGACCATAAGACATAGGAGCGGAAGTAAGGCCATTCGGCCCATCGAGTCCACTCCACCATTCAATCATGGTTGATTTCAACTCCATTTACCCGCTCTCTCCCCATAGCCCTTAATTCCTCGAGAAATCAAGAATTTATCAATTTCTGTCTTGAAGACGCTCAACGTCTCGGCCTCCACAGCCCTCTGTGGCAATGAATTCCACAGACCCACCACTCTCTGGCTGAAGAAATTTCTCCTCATCTCAGTTCTAAAGTGACTCCCTTTTATTCTAAGGCTGTGCCCCCGCGTCCTAGTCTCCCCTGTTAATGGAAACAACTTCCCTACGTCCATCCTATCTAAGCCGTTCATTATCTTGTAAGTTTCTATCAGATCTCCCCTCAACCTCCTAAACTCCAATGAATATAATCCCACGATCCTCAGACGTTCATCGTATGTCAGGCCTACCATTCCTGGGATCATCCGTGTGAATCTCCGCTGGACCCGCTCCAGTGCCAGTATGTCCTTCCTGAGGTGTGGGGCCCAAAATTGCTCACAGTACTCCAAATGGGGCCTAACCAGTGCTTTATAAAGCCTCAGAAGTACATCCCTGCTTTTGTATTCCAAGCCTCTTGAGATAAATGACAACATTACATTTGCTTTCTTAATTACGGACTCAACCTGCAAGTTTACCTTTAGAGAATCCTGGACTAGGACTCCCAAGTCCCTTTGCACTTTAGCATTATGAATTTTGTCACCGTTTAGAAAATAGTCCATGCCTCTATTCTTTTTTCCAAAGTGTACGACCTCGCACTTGCCCACGTTGAATTTCATCAGCCACTTCTTGGACCACTCTCCTAAACTGTCTAAATCTTTCTGCAGCCTCCCCACCTCCTCAATACTACCTGCCCCTCCACCTATCTTTGTATCATCGGCAAACTTGGCCAGAATGCTCCCAGTCCCGTCATCTAGATCGTTAATATATAAAGAGAACAGCTGTGGCCCCAACACTGAACCCTGCGGGACACCACTTGTCACCGGTTGCCATTCTGAGAAAGAACCTTTTATCCCAACTCTCTGCCTTCTGTCTGACAGCCAATCGTCAATCCATGTTAGTACCTTGCCTCGAATACCATGGGCCCTTATTTTACTCAGCAGTCTCCCGTGAGGCACCTTGTCAAAGGCCTTTTGGAAGTCAAGATAGATAACATCCATTGGCTCTCCTTGGTCTAACCTATTTGTGCTGAGGGAGCGCCGCACTGTGGGAGGGTCAGTGCTGAGGGAGCGCCGCACTGTGGGAGGGTCAGTGCTGAGGGAGCGCCGCACTGTGGGAGGGTCAGTGCTGAGGGAGCGCCGCACTGTGGGAGGGTCAGTGCTGAGGGAGCGCCGCACTGTGGGAGGGTCAGTGCTGAGGGAGCACCGCACTGTGGGAGGGTCAGTGCTGGGGGAGCGCCGCAATGTGGGAGGGTCAGTGCTGAGGGAGCGCCGCACTGTGGGAGGGTCAGTGCTGCGGGAGCGCCGCACTGTGGGAGGGTCAGTGCTGGGGGAGTGCCGCACTGTGGGAGGGTCAGTGCTGAGGGAGCGCCGCACTGTGGGAGGGTCAGTGCTGAGGGAGCACCGCACTGTGGGAGAGTCAGTGCTGAGGGAGCACCGCACTGTGGGAGAGTCAGTGCTGAGGGAGCGCCGCACTGTGGGAGGGTCAGTGCTGAGGGAGCGCCGCACTGTGGGAGGGTCAGTGCTGAGGGAGCGCCGCACTGTGGGAGGGTCAGTGCTGAGGGAGCGCCGCACTGTGGGAGGGTCAGTGCTGAGGGAGCGCCGCACTGTGGGAGGGTCAGTGCTGAGGGAGCGCCGCACTGTGGGAGGGTCAGTGCTGAGGGAGCGCCGCACTGTGGGAGGGTAAGTGCTGAGGGAGCGCCGCACTGTGGGAGGGTCAGTGCTGAGGGAGCGCCGCACTGTGGGAGTGTCAGTGCTCAGGGAGCGCCGCACTATGGGAGTGTCAGTGCTGAGGGAGCGCCGCACTGTGGGAGGGTCAGTGCTGAGGGAGCGCCGCACTGTGGGAGGGTCAGTGCTGAGGGAGCGCCGCACAGTGGCAGGGTCAGTGCTGAGGGAGCGCCGCACTGTGGGAGGGTCAGTGCTCAGGGAGCGCCGCACTGTGGGAGGGTCAGTGCTGGGGGAGCGCCGCACTGTGGGAGGGTCAGTGCTGAGGGAGCGCCGCACTGTGGGAGGGTCAGTGCTGAGGGAGCGCCGCACTGTGGGAGGGTCAGTGTTGAGGGAGCGCCGCACTGTGGGAGGGTCAGTGCTGGGGGAGCGCCGCACTGTGGGAGGGTCAGTGCTGCGGGAGCGCCGCACTGTGGGAGGGTCAGTGCTGAGGGAGCGCCGCACTGTGGGAGGGTCAGTGCTGAGGGAGCGCCGCACAGTGGGAGGGTCAGTGCTGAGGGAGCGCCGCACTGTGGGAGGGTCAGTGCTGAGGGAGCGCCGCACTGTGGGAGGGTGAGTGCTGAGGGAGCGCCGCACTGTGGGAGGGTCAGTGCTGAGGGAGCGCCGCACTGTGGGAGGGTCAGTGCTGAGGGAGCGCCGCACTGTGGGAGGGTCAGTGCTGAGGGAGCGCCGCACTGTGGGAGGGTCAGTGCTGAGGGAGCGCCGCACTGTGGGAGGGTGAGTGCTGAGGGAGCGCCGCACTGTGGGAGGGTCAGTGCTGAGGGAGCACCGCACTGTGGGAGGGTCAGTGCTGAGGGAGCGCCGCACTGTGGGAGGGTCAGTGCTGAGGGAGCGCCGCACTGTGGGAGGGTCAGTGCAGGGGGAGCGCCGCACTGTGGGAGGGTCAGTGCTGAGGGAGCGCCGCACTGTGGGAGTGTCGGTGCTGAGGGAGCGCCGCACTGTGGGAGGGTCGGTGCTGAGGGAGTGCCGCACTGTGAGAGGGTCAGTGCTGAGGGAGCGCCGCACTGTGGGAGGGTCGGTGCTGAGGGAGCGCCGCACTGTGGGAGGGTCAGTGCTGAGGGAGCGCCGCACTGTAGGAGAGTCAGCGCTAAGTGAGCGCCGCACTGTGGGAGGGTCAGTGCTCAGGGAGCGCCGCACTGTGGGAGGGTCAGTGCTCAGGGAGCGCCGCACTGTGGGAGTGTCAGTGCTGAGGGAGCGCCGCACTGTGGGAGAGTCAGTGCTGAGGGAGCGCCGCACTGTGGGAGGGTCAGTGCTGAGGGAGCGCCGCACTGTGGGAGGGTCAGTGCTGAGGGAGCGCCGCACTGTGGGAGGGTCGGTGCTGAGGGAGCGCCGCACTGTGGGAGGGTCAGTGCTGAGGGAGCGCCGCACTGTGGGAGGGTCAGTGCTGAGGGAGCGCCGCACTGTGGGAGGGTCAGTGCTGAGGGAGCACCGCACTGTGGGAGGGTCAGTGCTGAGGGAGCGCTGCACTGTGGGAGGGTCAGTGCTCAGGGAGCGCTGCACTGTGGGAGTGTCAGTGCTGAGGGAGCGCCGCACTGTGGGAGGGTCAGTGCTGAGGGAGCACCGCACTGTGGGAGGGTCAGTGCTGGGGGAGCGCCGCACTGTGGGAGGGTCAGTGCTGAGGGAGCGCCGCACTGTGGGAGGGTCAGTGCTGCGGGAGCGCCGCACTGTGGGAGGGTCAGTGCTGAGGGAGCACCGCACTGTGGGAGAGTCAGTGCTGAGGGAGCGCCGCACTGTGGGAGAGTCAGTGCTGAGGGAGCGCCGCACTGTGGGAGGGTCAGTGCTGAGGGAGCGCCGCACTGTGGGAGGGTCAGTGCTGAGGGAGCGCTGCACTGTGGGAGGGTCAGTGCTGAGGGAGCGCCGCACTGTGGGAGGGTCAGTGCTGAGGGAGCGCCGCACTGTGGGAGGGTCAGTGCTGAGGGAGCACCGCACTGTGGGAGGGTCAGTGCTGGGGGAGCGCCGCACTGTGGGAGGGTCAGTGCTGAGGGAGCGCCGCACTGTGGGAGGGTCAGTGCTGCGGGAGCGCCGCACTGTGGGAGGGTCAGTGCTGGGGGAGTGCCGCACTGTGGGAGGGTCAGTGCTGAGGGAGCGCCGCACTGTGGGAGGGTCAGTGCTCAGGGAGCACCGCACTGTGGGAGAGTCAGTGCTGAGGGAGCACCGCACTGTGGGAGAGTCAGTGCTGAGGGAGCGCCGCACTGTGGGAGGGTCAGTGCTGAGGGAGCGCCGCACTGTGGGAGGGTCAGTGCTGAGGGAGCGCCGCACTGTGGGAGGGTCAGTGCTGAGGGAGCGCCGCACTGTGGGACGGTCAGTGCTGAGGGAGCGCCGCACTGTGGGAGGGTCAGTGCTGAGGGAGCGCCGCACTGTGGGAGGGTCAGTGCTGAGGGAGCGCCGCACTGTGGGAGGGTCAGTGCTGAGGGAGCGCCGCACTGTGGGAGGGTCAGTGCTGAGGGAGCGCCGCACTGTGGGAGTGTCAGTGCTCAGGGAGCGCCGCACTATGGGAGTGTCAGTGCTGAGGGAGCGCCGCACTGTGGGAGGGTCAGTGCTGGGGGAGCGCCGCACTGTGGGAGGGTCAGTGCTGCGGGAGCGCCGCACTGTGGGAGGGTCAGTGCTGAGGGAGCGCCGCACTGTGGGAGGGTCAGTGCTGAGGGAGCGCCGCACTGTGGGAGGGTCAGTGTTGAGGGAGCGCCGCACTGTGGGAGGGTCAGTGCTGGGGGAGCGCCGCACTGTGGGAGGGTCAGTGCTGCGGGAGCGCCGCACTGTGGGAGGGTCAGTGCTGAGGGAGCGCCGCACTGTGGGAGGGTCAGTGCTGAGGGAGCGCCGCACTGTGGGAGGGTCAGTGCTGAGGGAGCGCCGCACTGTGGGAGGGTCAGTGCTGAGGGAGCGCCGCACTGTGGGAGGGTGAGTGCTGAGGGAGCGCCGCACTGTGGGAGGGTCAGTGCTGAGGGAGCGCCGCACTGTGGGAGGGTCAGTGCTGAGGGGGCGCCGCACTGTGGGAGGGTCAGTGCTGAGGGAGCGCCGCACTGTGGGAGGGTCAGTGCAGGGGGAGCGCCGCACTGTGGGAGGGTCAGTGCTGAGGGAGCGCCGCACTGTGGGAGTGTCGGTGCTGAGGGAGCGCCGCACTGTGGGAGGGTCGGTGCTGAGGGAGTGCCGCACTGTGAGAGGGTCAGTGCTGAGGGAGCGCCGCACTGTGGGAGGGTCGGTGCTGAGGGAGCGCCGCACTGTGGGAGGGTCAGTGCTGAGGGAGCGCCGCACTGTAGGAGAGTCAGCGCTAAGTGAGCGCCGCACTGTGGGAGGGTCAGTGCTCAGGGAGCGCCGCACTGTGGGAGGGTCAGTGCTCAGGGAGCGCCGCACTGTGGGAGTGTCAGTGCTGAGGGAGCGCCGCACTGTGGGAGAGTCAGTGCTGAGGGAGCGCCGCACTGTGGGAGGGTCAGTGCTGAGGGAGCGCCGCACTGTGGGAGGGTCAGTGCTGAGGGAGCGCCGCACTGTGGGACGGTCAGTGCTGAGGGAGCGCCGCACTGTGGGAGGGTCAGTGCTGAGGGAGCGCCGCACTGTGGGAGGGTCAGTGCTGAGGGAGCGCCGCACTGTGGGAGGGTCAGTGCTGAGGGAGCGCCGCACTGTGGGAGGGTCAGTGCTGAGGGAGCGCCGCACTGTGGGAGTGTCAGTGCTCAGGGAGCGCCGCACTATGGGAGTGTCAGTGCTGAGGGAGCGCCGCACTGTGGGAGGGTCAGTGCTGGGGGAGCGCCGCACTGTGGGAGGGTCAGTGCTGCGGGAGCGCCGCACTGTGGGAGGGTCAGTGCTGAGGGAGCGCCGCACTGTGGGAGGGTCAGTGCTGAGGGAGCGCCGCACTGTGGGAGGGTCAGTGTTGAGGGAGCGCCGCACTGTGGGAGGGTCAGTGCTGGGGGAGCGCCGCACTGTGGGAGGGTCAGTGCTGCGGGAGCGCCGCACTGTGGGAGGGTCAGTGCTGAGGGAGCGCCGCACTGTGGGAGGGTCAGTGCTGAGGGAGCGCCGCACTGTGGGAGGGTCAGTGCTGAGGGAGCGCCGCACTGTGGGAGGGTCAGTGCTGAGGGAGCGCCGCACTGTGGGAGGGTGAGTGCTGAGGGAGCGCCGCACTGTGGGAGGGTCAGTGCTGAGGGAGCGCCGCACTGTGGGAGGGTCAGTGCTGAGGGAGCGCCGCACTGTGGGAGGGTCAGTGCTGAGGGAGCGCCGCACTGTGGGAGGGTCAGTGCAGGGGGAGCGCCGCACTGTGGGAGGGTCAGTGCTGAGGGAGCGCCGCACTGTGGGAGTGTCGGTGCTGAGGGAGCGCCGCACTGTGGGAGGGTCGGTGCTGAGGGAGTGCCGCACTGTGAGAGGGTCAGTGCTGAGGGAGCGCCGCACTGTGGGAGGGTCGGTGCTGAGGGAGCGCCGCACTGTGGGAGGGTCAGTGCTGAGGGAGCGCCGCACTGTAGGAGAGTCAGCGCTAAGTGAGCGCCGCACTGTGGGAGGGTCAGTGCTCAGGGAGCGCCGCACTGTGGGAGGGTCAGTGCTCAGGGAGCGCCGCACTGTGGGAGTGTCAGTGCTGAGGGAGCGCCGCACTGTGGGAGAGTCAGTGCTGAGGGAGCGCCGCACTGTGGGAGGGTCAGTGCTGAGGGAGCGCCGCACTGTGGGAGGGTCAGTGCTGAGGGAGCGCCGCACTGTGGGAGGGTCGGTGCTGAGGGAGCGCCGCACTGTGGGAGGGTCAGTGCTGAGGGAGCGCCGCACTGTGGGAGGGTCAGTGCTGAGGGAGCGCCGCACTGTGGGAGGGTCAGTGCTGAGGGAGCACCGCACTGTGGGAGGGTCAGTGCTGAGGGAGCGCTGCACTGTGGGAGGGTCAGTGCTCAGGGAGCGCTGCACTGTGGGAGTGTCAGTGCTGAGGGAGCGCCGCACTGTGGGAGGGTCAGTGCTGAGGGAGCACCGCACTGTGGGAGGGTCAGTGCTGGGGGAGCGCCGCACTGTGGGAGGGTCAGTGCTGAGGGAGCGCCGCACTGTGGGAGGGTCAGTGCTGCGGGAGCGCCGCACTGTGGGAGGGTCAGTGCTGGGGGAGTGCCGCACTGTGGGAGGGTCAGTGCTGAGGGAGCGCCGCACTGTGGGAGGGTCAGTGCTGAGGGAGCACCGCACTGTGGGAGAGTCAGTGCTGAGGGAGCACCGCACTGTGGGAGAGTCAGTGCTGAGGGAGCGCCGCACTGTGGGAGGGTCAGTGCTGAGGGAGCGCCGCACTGTGGGAAGGTCAGTGCTGAGGGAGCGCCGCACTGTGGGAGGGTCAGTGCTGAGGGAGCGCCGCACTGTGGGAGGGTCAGTGCTAAGGGAGCGCCGCACTGTGGGAGGGTCAGTGCTGAGGGAGCGCCGCACTGTGGGAGGGTCAGTGCTGAGGGAGCACCGCACTGTGGGAGAGTCAGTGCTGAGGGAGCGCCGCACTGTGGGAGTGTCGGTGCTGAGGGAGCGCCGCACTGTGGGAGGGTCGGTGCTGAGGGAGTGCCGCACTGTGAGAGGGTCAGTGCTGAGGGAGCGCCGCACTGTGGGAGGGTCGGTGCTGAGGGAGCGCCGCACTGTAGGAGAGTCAGCGCTAAGTGAGCGCCGCACTGTGGGAGGGTCAGTGCTCAGGGAGCGCCGCACTGTGGGAGGGTCAGTGCTCAGGGAGCGCCGCACTGTGGGAGTGTCAGTGCTGAGGGAGCGCCGCACTGTGGGAGAGTCAGTGCTGAGGGAGCGCCGCACTGTGGGAGGGTCAGTGCTGAGGGAGCGCCGCACTGTGGGAGGGTCAGTGCTGAGGGAGCGCCGCACTGTGGGAGGGTCGGTGCTGAGGGAGCGCCGCACTGTGGGAGGGTCAGTGCTGAGGGAGCGCCGCACTGTGGGAGGGTCAGTGCTGAGGGAGCGCCGCACTGTGGGAGGGTCAGTGCTGAGGGAGCACCGCACTGTGGGAGGGTCAGTGCTGAGGGAGCGCTGCACTGTGGGAGGGTCAGTGCTCAGGGAGCGCTGCACTGTGGGAGTGTCAGTGCTGAGGGAGCGCCGCACTGTGGGAGGGTCAGTGCTGAGGGAGCACCGCACTGTGGGAGGGTCAGTGCTGGGGGAGCGCCGCACTGTGGGAGGGTCAGTGCTGAGGGAGCGCCGCACTGTGGGAGGGTCAGTGCTGCGGGAGCGCCGCACTGTGGGAGGGTCAGTGCTGAGGGAGCACCGCACTGTGGGAGAGTCAGTGCTGAGGGAGCGCCGCACTGTGGGAGAGTCAGTGCTGAGGGAGCGCCGCACTGTGGGAGGGTCAGTGCTGAGGGAGCGCCGCACTGTGGGAGGGTCAGTGCTGAGGGAGCGCTGCACTGTGGGAGGGTCAGTGCTGAGGGAGCGCCGCACTGTGGGAGGGTCAGTGCTGAGGGAGCGCCGCACTGTGGGAGGGTCAGTGCTGAGGGAGCACCGCACTGTGGGAGGGTCAGTGCTGGGGGAGCGCCGCACTGTGGGAGGGTCAGTGCTGAGGGAGCGCCGCACTGTGGGAGGGTCAGTGCTGCGGGAGCGCCGCACTGTGGGAGGGTCAGTGCTGGGGGAGTGCCGCACTGTGGGAGGGTCAGTGCTGAGGGAGCGCCGCACTGTGGGAGGGTCAGTGCTCAGGGAGCACCGCACTGTGGGAGAGTCAGTGCTGAGGGAGCACCGCACTGTGGGAGAGTCAGTGCTGAGGGAGCGCCGCACTGTGGGAGGGTCAGTGCTGAGGGAGCGCCGCACTGTGGGAGGGTCAGTGCTGAGGGAGCGCCGCACTGTGGGAGGGTCAGTGCTGAGGGAGCGCCGCACTGTGGGACGGTCAGTGCTGAGGGAGCGCCGCACTGTGGGAGGGTCAGTGCTGAGGGAGCGCCGCACTGTGGGAGGGTCAGTGCTGAGGGAGCGCCGCACTGTGGGAGGGTCAGTGCTGAGGGAGCGCCGCACTGTGGGAGGGTCAGTGCTGAGGGAGCGCCGCACTGTGGGAGTGTCAGTGCTCAGGGAGCGCCGCACTATGGGAGTGTCAGTGCTGAGGGAGCGCCGCACTGTGGGAGGGTCAGTGCTGAGGGAGCGCCGCACTGTGGGAGAGTCAGTGCTGAGGGAGCGCCGCACTGTGGGAGGGTCAGTGCTGAGGGAGCGCCGCACTGTGGGAGGGTCAGTGCTGCGGGAGCGCCGCACTGTGGGAGGGTCAGTGCTGGGGGAGCGCCGCACTGTGGGAGGGTCAGTGCTGAGGGAGCGCCGCACTGTGGGAGGGTCAGTGCTGAGGGAGCGCCGCACTGTGGGAGGGTCAGTGTTGAGGGAGCGCCGCACTGTGGGAGGGTCAGTGCTGGGGGAGCGCCGCACTGTGGGAGGGTCAGTGCTGCGGGAGCGCCGCACTGTGGGAGGGTCAGTGCTGAGGGAGCGCCGCACTGTGGGAGGGTCAGTGCTGAGGGAGCGCCGCACAGTGGGAGGGTCAGTGCTGAGGGAGCGCCGCACTGTGGGAGGGTCAGTGCTGAGGGAGCGCCGCACTGTGGGAGGGTGAGTGCTGAGGGAGCGCCGCACTGTGGGAGGGTCAGTGCTGAGGGAGCGCCGC
>NW_027592576.1:5000-7500 GCF_964213995.1 Mustelus asterias | reverse complement strand
GGCTGGAGGAGGTTACAGAGATAGGGAGGGGGTGTAGGGGCTGGAGGGGGTTACAGAGATAGGGAGGGGGTGTAGGGGCTGGAGGGGGTTACAGAGATAGGGAGGGGGTGTAGGGGCTGGAGGAGGTTACAGAGATAGGGAGGGGGTGTAGGGGCTGGAGGAGGTTACAGAGATAGGGAGGGGGTGTAGGGGCTGGAGGGGGTTACAGAGATAGGGAGGGGGTGTAGGGGCTGGAGGAGGTTACAGAGATAGGGAGGGGGGTGTAGGGGCTGGAGGGGGTTACAGAGATAGGGAGGGGGGTGTGGGGGCTGGAGGAGGTTACAGAGATAGGGAGGGGGTGTAGGGGGTTACAGAGATCGGGAGGGGGTGTAGGGGCTGGAGGAGGTTACAGAGATAGGGAGGGGGTGTAGGGGCTGGAGGAGGTTACAGCGATAGGGAGGGGGTGTAGGGGCTGGAGGGGGTTACAGAGATAGGGAGGGGGTATAGGGCTGGAGGGGGTTACAGAGATAGGGAGGGGGGTGTAGGGGCTGGAGGGGGTTACAGAGATAGGGAGGGGGGTGTGGGGGCTGGAGAAGGTTACAGAGATAGGGAGGGGGGTGTAGGGGCTGGAGAACGTTACAGAGATAGGGAGGGGGGTGTGGGGGCTGGAGGAGGTTGTAGAGATAGGGAGGGGTGTAGGAGCTGGAGGAGGTTACAGAGATAGGGAGGGGGTGTCGGGGCTGGAGGAGGTTACAGAGAGAGGGAGGGTGTAGGGGCTGGAGGAGGTTACAGAGATAGGGAGGGGGTGTAGGAGCTGGAGGGGGTTACAGAGATAGGGAGAGTGCGGAGGGGCTGGAGTAGATTACAGAGATAGGGAGGGGATGTAGGGGGTGGAGGAGGTTACAGAGATAGGGAGGGGGTGTTAGGGCTGGAGGAGGTTACAGAGATAGGGAGGGGGGTAGGGGGCTGGAGGGGGTTACAGAGATAGGGAGGGGTGTAGGGGCTGGAGGAGGTTACAGAGATAGGGAGGGGGGTGTAGGGGTTGGGGGAGGTTACAGAGATAGGGAGGGGGTGTAGGGGTTGGGGGAGGTTACAGAGATAGGGAGGGGGTGTAGGTGTTGGGGGAGGTTACAGAGTTAGGGAGGGGGGGTAGGGGTCTGGAGGGGGTTACAGAGATAGGGAGGGGTGTAGGGGCTGGAGGAGGTTACAGAGATAGGGAGGGGGGTGTAGGGGTTGGGGGAGGTTACAGAGATAGGGAGGGGGTGTAGGGGCTGGAGGAGGTTACAGAGATAGGGAGGGGGGTGTAGGGGTTGGGGGAGGTTACAGAGATAGGGAGGGGGTGTAGGGGCTGGAGGAGGTTACAGAGATAGGGAGGGGGGTGTAGGGGTTGGAGGAGGTTACAGAGATAGGGAGGGGGGTGTAGGGGCCGGAGGAGGTTACAGAGATAGGGAGGGGGGTGTAGGGGCCGGAGGAGGTTACAGAGATAGGGAGGGGGGTGTAGGGGCTGGAGGGGGTTACAGAGATAGGGAGGGGGTGTAGGGGCCGGAGGAGGTTACAGAGAAAGGGAGGGGGTGCAGGGTGCTGGAGGAGGTTACAGGGATAGGGAGGGGGGTGTCGGGGGCTGGAGGTTGCCCACTCCCCAGGGCTGTGCCATGGGGCAGAGTGAGGGTGGCAGTGAGCTGGAATCTGCAGCTCTGCCTAACAAGCAGTGCATCACAATGAGTGTGAGTGGGTGGCCCAGACACGTGGCCACACTGTCCCTGGCACAGTGTACCCTCACACAACAACAGCACTGCTCACTCCCTCCCTCGCATGGACGTCACGGTGGTCGAGAACCAGCTTTAACCCCCTCTGACCCATCACTCAACTCCCTCCCTATCTCTGTGATCCCATCCAGCCCCTACACCCCCTCCCTATCTCTGTAACCTCATCCAGCCCCGACACCCCCTCCCTATCTCTGTAACCTCCTCCAGCCCCTACACCCCCTCCCTATCTCTGTAACCTCCTCCAGCCCCTACACCCCCTCCCTATCACTGTAACCTCCTCCAGCCCCTACACCCCGCTCCCTATCTCTGTAACCCCCTCCAGCCCCTTCACCCTCTCCCTATCTCTGTAACCTCCTCCAGCCCCTACAGCCCCTCCCTACCTCTGTAACCCCCTCCAGCCCCTACACCCCCTCCCGATCTCTGTAACCTTCTCCAGCCCCTACACCCCCTTCCTATCTCTGTAACCTCCTCCAGTCCCTACACCCCCTCCCTATCTCTGTAATCTCCTCCAGTCCCTACACCCCCTCCCTATCTCTGTAACCCCCTCCAGCCCCTACACCCCCTCCCTATCTCTGTAACCCCCTCCAGCCCCTACACCCCCTCCCTATCTCTGTAACCTCCTCTAACCCCTACACCCCCTCTCTATCTTTGTAACTCCATCCAGCCCCCACACCCCCTCCTTGTCTCTGTAACCTCCTCCAGCCCCAACACCCCCTCCCTATCTCTGTAACCCCCTCCAGCCCCAACACCCCCTC
>NW_027592575.1:2500-42500 GCF_964213995.1 Mustelus asterias | reverse complement strand
TCTGTCTGTCACCCCCTCTCTCTCTGTCTCTCCCCCTCTCTCTCTCTGTCTGTCCCCCTCCCTCTCTCTGTCTGTCCCCCTCCGTCTCTCCCTGTCTGTCCCCCTCCCTCTCTCTGTCTGTCCCCCTCCCTCTCTCTGTCTGTCCCCCTCTCTCTGTCTGTCTGCCGCCCTCTCTCTCTCTGTCTGCCGCCCTCTCTCTCTCTGTCTGCCGCCCTCTCTCTCTCTGTCTGCCGCCCTCTCTCTCTCTGTCTGCCGCCCTCTCTCTCTCTGTCTGCCGCCCTCTCTCTCTCTGTCTGCCGCCCTCTCTCTCTCTGTCTGCCGCCCTCTCTCTCTCTGTCTGCCGCCCTCTCTCTCTCTGTCTGCCGCCCTCTCTCTCTCTGTCTGCCGCCCTCTCTCTCTCTGTCTGCCGCCCTCTCTCTCTCTGTCTGCCGCCCTCTCTCTCTCTGTCTGCCGCCCTCTCTCTCTCTGTCTGCCGCCCTCTCTCTCTCTGTCTGCCGCCCTCTCTCTCTCTGTCTGCCGCCCTCTCTCTCTCTGTCTGCCGCCCTCTCTCTCTCTGTCTGCCGCCCTCTCTCTCTGTCTGCCGCCCTCTCTCTCTCTGTCTGCCGCCCTCTCTCTCTCTGTCTGCCGCCCTCTCTCTCTCTGTCTGCCGCCCTCTCTCTCTCTGTCTGTCCCCCTCTCTCTCTCTGTCTGTCCCCCCCTCTCTCTCTGTCTGTCCCCCCCTCTCTCTCTGTCTGTCCCCCCCTCTCTCTCTGTCTGTCCCCCCCTCTCTCTCTGTCTGTCCCCCCCCCCTCTCACTCTGTCTGTCCCCCTCTCTCTCTCTGTCTGTCCCCCTCTCTCTCTCTGTCTCTCCCCCTCTCTCTCTCTGTCTGTCCCCCTCCCTCTCTCTGTCTGTCCCCCTCCCTCTCTCTGTCTGTCCCCCTCCCTCTCTCTGTCTGTCCCCCTCTCTCTCTCTGTCTGTCCCCCTCTCTCTCTCTGTCTGTCCCCCTCTCTCTCTCTGTCTGTCACCCTCTCTCTCTCTGTCTGTCCCCCCCTCTCTCTCTGTCTGTCCCCCCCTCTCTCTCTGTCTGTCCCCCCCCTCTCACTCTGTCTGTTCCCCTCTCTCTCTCTGTCTGTCCCCCTCTCTCTCTCTGTCTCTCCCCCTCTCTCTCTCTGTCTGTCCCCCTCTCTCTCTCTCTCTCTGTCCCTCTCTCTCTCTCTGTCCCTCTCTCTCTCTCTGTCCCTCTCTCTTTCTCTGTCTGTCCCTCTCTCTTTCGCTGTCTGTCCCTGTCTCTCTCTCTGTCTGTCCCTGTCTCTCTCTCTGTCTGTCCCTGTTTCTCTCTCTGTCTGTCCCTCTCTCTCTCTCTGTCTGTCCCTCTCTCTCTGTCTGTCTGGACCTCTCACTCTGTCTGTCCCTGTCTCTCTCTCTGTCTGTCCCTCTGTCTCTGTCTGTCCCTCTCTCTCTCTCTGTATGTCCCTCTCTCTCTCTCTGTCTGTCCCTCTCTCTCTCTCTGTCTGTCCCTCTCTCTCTCTCTCTCTGTCTGTCCCTCTCTCACTCTCTGTCTGTCCCTCTCTTTCTCTGTCTGTCCCTCTCTCTCTCTGTCTGTCCCTTTCTCTCTCTGTCTGTCCCTCCCTCTCTCTGTCTGTCCCTCTCTCTCTCTGTCTGTCCCTCCCTCTCTCTGTCTGTCCCCCTCTCTCTCTGTCGGTCCCCCTCTCTCTCTCACTGTCTGGCCCTCTCTCTCTGACTGGCCCTCTTTCTCTCTCTCTCTGTCTGTCCCTCTCTCTCTCTCTGTCTGTCCCTCTCTCTCTCTCTGTCTGTCCCTCACTCTCTCTCTCTGTCTGTCCCCATCTCTCTCTCTGTCTGTTCCACTCTCTCTCTCTCTGTCTATCCATCTCTCTCTGTCTGTCCCTCTCTTTCTCTCTGTCTGTCCCCCTCTCTCTCTCTGTCTGTCTCCCTCTCTCTCTCTGTCTGTCCCCCTCTCTCTCTCTGTCTGTCCCCCCTCTCTCTCTGTCTGTCCCCCCCTCTCTCTCTGTCTGTCCCCCCCTCTCACTCTGTCTGTCCCCCTCTCTCTCTCTGTCTGTCCCCCTCTCTCTCTCTGTCTGTCCCCCTTTCTCTCTCTGTCTCTCCCCCTCTCTCTCTCTGTCTGTCCCACTCCCTCTCTCTGTCTGTCCCCCTCCCTCTCTCTGTCTGTCCCCCTCCCTCTCTCTGTCTGTCCCCCTCCCTCTCTCTGTCTGTCCCTGTCTCTCTCTCTGTCTGTCCCTGTCTCTCTCTCTGTCTGTCCCTGTCTCTCTCTCTGTCTGTCCCTGTCTCTCTCTCTGTCTGTCCCTCTCTCTCTCTCTGTCTGTCCCTCTCTCTCTCTCTGTCTGGACCTCTCACTCTGTCTGTCCCTGTCTCTCTCTCTGTCTGTCCCTCTGTCTCTGTCTTGTCCCTCTCTCGCTCTCTCTCTGTCTGTCCCTCTCTCGCTCTCTGTGTCTGTCCCTCTCTCTCTCTGTGTCTGTCCCTCTCTCTCTCTGTGTCTGTCCCTCTCTCTCTCTCTCTCTGTCTGTCCCCCACTCTCTCTCTGTCTGTCCCCCTCTCTCTGTCTGTCCCCCTCTCTCTCTCTGTCTGTCCCCCTCTCGCTCTCTGTCTGTCCCCCCCTCTCTCTCTGTCTGTCCCCCCCTCTCTCTCTGTCTGTCCCCCCCCCTCACTCTGTCTGTCCCCCTCTCTCTCTCTGTCCCCCTCTCTCTCTCTGTCTGTCACCCCCTCTCTCTCTGTCTCTCCCCCTCTCTCTCTCTGTCTGTCCCCCTCCCTCTCTCTGTCTGTCCCCCTCCGTCTCTCCCTGTCTGTCCCCCTCCCTCTCTCTGTCTGTCCCCCTCCCTCTCTCTGTCTGTCCCCCTCTCTCTGTCTGTCTGCCGCCCTCTCTCTCTCTGTCTGCCGCCCTCTCTCTCTCTGTCTGCCGCCCTCTCTCTCTCTGTCTGCCGCCCTCTCTCTCTCTGTCTGCCGCCCTCTCTCTCTCTGTCTGCCGCCCTCTCTCTCTCTGTCTGCCGCCCTCTCTCTCTCTGTCTGCCGCCCTCTCTCTCTCTGTCTGCCGCCCTCTCTCTCTCTGTCTGCCGCCCTCTCTCTCTCTGTCTGCCGCCCTCTCTCTCTCTGTCTGCCGCCCTCTCTCTCTCTGTCTGCCGCCCTCTCTCTCTCTGTCTGCCGCCCTCTCTCTCTCTGTCTGCCGCCCTCTCTCTCTCTGTCTGCCGCCCTCTCTCTCTCTGTCTGCCGCCCTCTCTCTCTCTGTCTGCCGCCCTCTCTCTCTCTGTCTGCCGCCCTCTCTCTCTCTGTCTGCCGCCCTCTCTCTCTCTGTCTGCCGCCCTCTCTCTCTCTGTCTGCCGCCCTCTCTCTCTCTGTCTGCCG
The DNA here is from genome assembly GCF_964213995.1 of Mustelus asterias. NCBI lineage: Eukaryota > Metazoa > Chordata > Chondrichthyes > Carcharhiniformes > Triakidae > Mustelus > Mustelus asterias. The sequence goes on along the minus strand of NW_027592575.1, from coordinate 39,145 downwards.
CCCTCTCTCTCTCTGTCTGCCGCCCTCTCTCTCTCTGTCTGCCGCCCTCTCTCTCTCTGTCTGCCGCCCTCTCTCTCTCTGTCTGCCGCCCTCTCTCTCTCTGTCTGCCCCCTCTCTCTCTCTGTCTGCCCCCTCTCTCTCTCTGTCTCTCCCTCTCTCTCTCTGTCTGTCCCTCTCTCTCTCTCTCTGTCTGTCCCGCTCTCTCTCTCTCTGTCTGTCCCTCTCCCTCTCTCCCTCTCTCTGTCCCTCTCTCTCTCTCTCTCTCTGTCCCTCTCTCTCTCTCTGTCCCTCTCTCACTATCTCTGTCCCCCTATCCCTATCTCTGTCCCCCCCTCTCTCTCTCTTCTGTCTGTCCCTCTCTCTCTCTCTCTCTCTGTCGGTCCCTCTCTCTCTCTCTGTCTGTCCCTCTCTCTCTCTCTGTCCCTCTCTCTCTCTCTCTCTCTGTCCCTCTCTCTCTATCTCTCTCTCTCTCTGTCCCTCTCTCTCTATCTCTCTCTCTCTCGTCCCTCTCTCTCTCTCTGTCCCTCTCTCTCTATCTCTGTCCCTCTCTCCCTATCTCTGTCCCCCTCTCCCTCTCTCTCTCTCTGTCTGTCCCTCATTCTCTCTCTCTCTCTGTCAGCCCCCCCCCACCTCCTCTCTCTCTCTGTCTGCCGCCCTCTCTCTCTCTCTCTGTCTGCCCCCCTCTCTCTCCTCGGACTGTCCCTCTCTCTCTCTGTCTGCGCCCCTCTCTCTGTCTGCCCCTCGCTCCTTCTGTCTGCGTCCATCTCTCTCTGTCTGTCCCTCTCTCTCTCTCTGTCAGTCCCTCTCTCTCTCTCTGTCTGTCCCTCTCTCTCTGTCTGCCCCCCTCTCTCTCTCTGTTTGTCCCTCTCTCTCTCTCCGTCTGTCCCTCTCTCCCTCACCGTCTGTCCCTCTCTCTCCCTGTCTGCCCCTCTCTCTCTCCCTGTCTGCGCCACTCTCTCTCTCTGTCTCCCCCTCTCTCTCTCTGTCTCCCCTTTCTCTCTCTGTCTGTCCCCCTCTCTCTGTCTGTCCCTGTCTGTCCCTGTCTGTCCCTGTCTGTCCCTGTCTGTCTCTGTCTGTCCCTGTCTGTCTCTGTCTGTCCCTGTCTGTCTCTGTCTCTCCCTGTCTCTCCCTGTCTCTCCCTGTCTCTCTCTGTCTCTCCCTGTCTCTCTCTGTCTGTCCCCGTATCTCTCTGTCTGTCCCTGTCTCTCTCTGTCTGTCCCTCTCTCTCTCTGTCTGTCCCTGTCTCTCTCTGTCTGTCCCTGTCTCTCTCTGTCTGTCCCTGTCTCTCACTGTCTGTCCCTCTCTCTCTCTGTCTGTCCCTCTCTCTCTCTGTCTGTCCCTCTCTCTCTCTGTCTGTCCCTCTCTCTCTCTGTCTGTCCCTCTCTCTCTCTGTCTGTCCCTCTCTCTCACTGTCTGTCCCTCTCTCTCACTGTCTGTCCCTCTCTCTCTCTCTGTCCGTCCCTCTCTCTCTCTGTCTGTCCCTCTCTCTCTCTGTCTGTCCCTCTCTCTCTCTGTCCCCATCTCTCTCTCTGTCTGCCCCCTCTCTCTCTCTGTCTGCCCCCTCTCTCTCTGTCTGCCCCCTCTCGCTCTCTGTCTGCCCCCTCTCTCTCTCTGTCAGCCCCTCTCTCTTTCTGTCTGCCCCTCTCTCTCTCTGTCTGTCCCTCTCTCTCTCTCTGTCTGTCCCTCTCTCTCTCTCTGTCTGTCCCTCTCTCTCTCTCTGTCTGTCCCTCTCTCTCTTTCTATCCCTCTCACTCTCTCTCTCTCTCTCTCTTTCTGTCCCTCTCACTCTCTCTCTCTCTGTCTGTCTCTCTCTCTCTCTCTCTGTCCCTCTCCGTCTCTCTGTCTGTCTCTCTCTCTCTCTGTCTGTCCCTCTCTCTCTCTCTCTCTATGTCTGTCCCTCTCTCTCTGTCCCTCTCTGTCTCTGTCTGCCCCTCTCTCTCTCTCTGTCTGCCCCCCCGCTATCTCTGTCTGCCCCCCCTCTCTCTCTGTCTGCCCCCCCCTCTCTCTCTGTCTGCCCCCCCTCTCTCTCTGTCTGCCCCCCTCTCTCTCTCTGTCTGCCCCCCTCTCTCTCTCTGTCTGCCCCCCTCTCTCTCTCTGTCTGCCCCCCTCTCTCTCTCTGTCTGCCCCCCTCTCTCTCTCTGTCTGCCCCCCTCTCTCTCTCTGTCTGCCACCCTCTCTCTCTCTGTCTGTCCCTCTCTCTCTCTCTGTCTGTCCCTCTCTCTCTGTCTGTCCCTCTCTCTCTCTGTCTGTACCTCTCTCTCTCTCTCTCTCTGTCTGTCCCTCTCTCTCTGTCTGTCCCTCTCTTTCTGTCTGTCCCTCTCTCTCTCTCTCTGTCTGCGCCCCTCTCTCTCTCTGTCAGCCCCTCTCTCTCTCTGTCTGCCCCCACCCTCTCTCTGTCTGCCGCCCTCTCTCTCTCTGTCTGCCCCCTCCCTCTCTCTGTCTGCCCCCACCCTCTCTCTGTCTGCCCCCACCCTCTCTCTGTCTGCCCCCACCCTCTCTCTGTCTGCCCCCCCCTCTCTCTGTCTGCCCCGCCCCCTCTCTCTCTGTCTGCCCCCCTCTCTCTCTCTGCCTGCCGCCCTCTCTCTCTCTCTGTCTGCCGCCCTCTCTCTCTCTCTGTCTGCCCCCCTCTCTCTCTCTGTCTGCCGCCCTCTCTCTCCCTCTGTCTGCCGCCCTCTCTCTCTCTGTCTTCCGCCCTCTCTCTCCTCGTTCGGCCCCCCTCTCTCTCTGTCTGTCCCTCTCTCTCTCTCTGTCTGTCCCTCTCTCTCTCTCTGTCTGTCCCTCTCTCTCTCTCTCTGTCTGTCCCCCTCTCTCTCTCTCTGTCTGTCCCCCTCTCTCTCTCTCTGTCTGTCCCACTCTCTCTCTCTGTCTGTCCCCCTCTCTCTCTCTGTCTGTCCCTCTCTCTCTCTATCTGTCCCCGACTCTCTCTGTCTGTCCCTCTCTCTCTCTGTCTGTCCCTCTCTCTCTCTGTCTGCCCCTCTCTCTCTCTCTGTCTGCCCCCCCTCTCTCTCTGTCTGTCCCCCCCTCACTCTGTCTGCCCCCCTCTCTCTCTCTGTCTGCCCCCCTCTCTCTCTCTGTCTGCCCCCCTCTCTCTCTCTGTCTGCCTCTCTCTCTCTGTCTGCCCCCTTCTCTCTCTCTGTCTGCCGCCCTCTCTCTCTCTGTCTGCCGCCCTCTCTCTCTCTGTCTGCCGCCCTCTCTCTCTCTGTCTGCCGCCCTCTCTCTCTCTGTCTGCCGCCCTCTCTCTCTCTGTCTGCCGCCCTCTCTCTCTCTGTCTGCCGCCCTCTCTCTCTCTGTCTGCCGCCCTCTCTCTCTCTGTCTGCCGCCCTCTCTCTCTCTGTCTGCCGCCCTCTCTCTCTCTGTCTGCCGCCCTCTCTCTCTCTGTCTGCCGCCCTCTCTCTCTCTGTCTGCCGCCCTCTCTCTCTCTGTCTGCCGCCCTCTCTCTCTCTGTCTGCCGCCCTCTCTCTCTCTGTCTGCCGCCCTCTCTCTCTCTGTCTGCCGCCCTCTCTCTCTCTGTCTGCCGCCCTCTCTCTCTCTGTCTGCCGCCCTCTCTCTCTCTGTCTGCCGCCCTCTCTCTCTCTGTGTCTGCCGCCCTCTCTCTCTCTGTCTGCCGCCCTCTCTCTCTCTGTCTGCCGCCCTCTCTCTCTCTGTCTGCCGCCCTCTCTCTCTCTGTCTGCCGCCCTCTCTCTCTCTGTCTGCCGCCCTCTCTCTCTCTGTCTGCCGCCCTCTCTCTCTCTGTCTGCCGCCCTCTCTCTCTCTGTCTGCCGCCCTCTCTCTCTCGGTCTGCCGCCCTCCCCCTCTCTGTCTGCCGCCCTCTCTCTCTCTGTCTGCCGCCCTCTCTCTCTCTGTGTCTGCCGCCCTCTCTCTCTCTGTCTGCCGCCCTCTCTCTCTCTGTCTGCCGCCCTCTCTCTCTCTGTCTGCCGCCCTCTCTCTCTCTGTCTGCCGCCCTCTCTCTCTCTGTCTGCCGCCCTCTCTCTCTCTGTCTGCCGCCCTCTCTCTCTCTGTCTGCCGCCCTCTCTCTCTCTGTCTGCCGCCCTCTCTCTCTCTGTCTGCCGCCCTCTCTCTCTCTGTCTGCCGCCCTCTCTCTCTCTGTCTGCCGCCCTCTCTCTCTCTGTCTGCCGCCCTCTCTCTCTCTGTCTGCCGCCCTCTCTCTCTCTGTCTGCCGCCCTCTCTCTCTCTGTCTGCCGCCCTCTCTCTCTCTGTCTGCCGCCCTCTCTCTCTCTGTCTGCCGCCCTCTCTCTCTCTGTCTGCCGCCCTCTCTCTCTCTGTCTGCCGCCCTCTCTCTCTCTGTCTGCCGCCCTCTCTCTCTCTGTCTGCCGCCCTCTCTCTCTCTGTCTGCCCCCTCTCTCTCTCTGTCTGCCCCCTCTCTCTCTCTGTCTCTCCCTCTCTCTCTCTGTCTGTCCCTCTCTCTCTCTCTCTGTCTGTCCCGCTCTCTCTCTCTCTGTCTGTCCCTCTCCCTCTCTCCCTCTCTCTGTCCCTCTCTCTCTCTCTCTCTCTGTCCCTCTCTCTCTCTCTGTCCCTCTCTCACTATCTCTGTCCCTCTATCCCTATCTCTGTCCCCCCCTCTCTCTCTCTTCTGTCTGTCCCTCTCTCTCTCTCTCTCTCTGTCGGTCCCTCTCTCTCTCTCTGTCTGTCCCTCTCTCTCTCTCTGTCCCTCTCTCTCTCTCTCTCTCTGTCCCTCTCTCTCTATCTCTCTCTCTCTCTGTCCCTCTCTCTCTATCTCTCTCTCTCTCTGTCCCTCTCTCTCTCTCTGTCCCTCTCTCTCTATCTCTGTCCCTCTCTCCCTATCTCTGTCCCCCTCTCCCTCTCTCTCTCTCTGTCTGTCCCTCATTCTCTCTCTCTCTCTGTCAGCCCCCCCCCACCTCCTCTCTCTCTCTGTCTGCCGCCCTCTCTCTCTCTCTCTGTCTGCCCCCCTCTCTCTCCTCGGACTGTCCCTCTCTCTCTCTGTCTGCGCCCCTCTCTCTGTCTGCCCCTCGCTCCTTCTGTCTGCGTCCATCTCTCTCTGTCTGTCCCTCTCTCTCTCTCTCTCTGTCAGTCCCTCTCTCTCTGTCTGTCCCTCTCTCTCTGTCTGCCCCCCTCTCTCTCTCTGTTTGTCCCTCTCTCTCTCTCCGTCTGTCCCTCTCTCCCTCACCGTCTGTCCCTCTTTCTCCCTGTCTGCCCCTCTCTCTCTCCCTGTCTGCGCCACTCTCTCTCTCTGTCTCCCCCTCTCTCTCTCTGTCTCCCCCTTTCTCTCTCTGTCTGTCCCCCTCTCTCTGTCTGTCCCTGTCTGTCCCTGTCTGTCTCTGTCTGTCCCTGTCTGTCTCTGTCTGTCCCTGTCTGTCTCTGTCTCTCCCTGTCTCTCCCTGTCTCTCCCTGTCTCTCTCTGTCTCTCCCTGTCTCTCTCTGTCTGTCCCCGTATCTCTCTGTCTGTCCCTGTCTCTCTCTGTCTGTCCCTCTCTCTCTCTGTCTGTCCCTGTCTCTCTCTGTCTGTCCCTGTCTCTCTCTGTCTGTCCCTGTCTCTCACTGTCTGTCCCTCTCTCTCTCTGTCTGTCCCTCTCTCTCTCTGTCTGTCCCTCTCTCTCTCTGTCTGTCCCTCTCTCTCTCTGTCTGTCCCTCTCTCTCTCTGTCTGTCCCTCTCTCTCACTGTCTGTCCCTCTCTCTCACTGTCTGTCCCTCTCTCTCTCTCTGTCCGTCCCTCTCTCTCTCTGTCTGTCCCTCTCTCTCTCTGTCTGTCCCTCTCTCTCTCTGTCCCCATCTCTCTCTCTGTCTGCCCCCTCTCTCTCTCTGTCTGCCCCCTCTCTCTCTGTCTGCCCCCTCTCGCTCTCTGTCTGCCCCCTCTCTCTCTCTGTCAGCCCCTCTCTCTTTCTGTCTGCCCCTCTCTCTCTCTCTCTGTCTGTCCCTCTCTCTCTCTCTGTCTGTCCCTCTCTCTCTCTCTGTCTGTCCCTCTCTCTCTCTCTGTCTGTCCCTCTCTCTCTTTCTATCCCTCTCACTCTCTCTCTCTCTCTCTCTTTCTGTCCCTCTCACTCTCTCTCTCTCTGTCTGTCTCTCTCTCTCTCTCTCTGTCCCTCTCCGTCTCTCTGTCTGTCTCTCTCTCTCTCTGTCTGTCCCTCTGTCTCTCTCTCTCTATGTCTGTCCCTCTCTCTCTGTCCCTCTCTGTCTCTGTCTGCCCCTCTCTCTCTCTCTGTCTGCCCCCCCGCTCTCTCTGTCTGCCCCCCCGCTATCTCTGTCTGCCCCCCCTCTCTCTCTGTCTGCCCCCCCCTCTCTCTCTGTCTGCCCCCCCTCTCTCTCTGTCTGCCCCCCTCTCTCTCTCTGTCTGCCCCCCTCTCTCTCTCTGTCTGCCCCCCTCTCTCTCTCTGTCTGCCCCCCTCTCTCTCTCTGTCTGCCACCCTCTCTCTCTCTGTCTGTCCCTCTCTCTCTCTCTGTCTGTCCCTCTCTCTCTGTCTGTCCCTCTCTCTCTCTGTCTGTACCTCTCTCTCTCTCTCTCTCTGTCTGTCCCTCTCTCTCTGTCTGTCCCTCTCTTTCTGTCTGTCCCTCTCTCTCTCTCTCTGTCTGCGCCCCTCTCTCTCTCTGTCAGCCCCTCTCTCTCTCTGTCTGCCCCCACCCTCTGTCTGCCGCCCTCTCTCTCTCTGTCTGCCCCCACCCTCTCTCTGTCTGCCCCCACCCTCTCTCTGTCTGCCCCCACCCTCTCTCTGTCTGCCCCCACCCTCTCTCTGTCTGCCCCCACCCTCTCTCTGTCTGCCCCCACCCTCTCTCTGTCTGCCCCCCCCTCTCTCTGTCTGCCCCGCCCCCTCTCTCTCTGTCTGCCCCCCTCTCTCTCTCTGCCTGCCGCCCTCTCTCTCTCTCTGTCTGCCGCCCTCTCTCTCTCTCTGTCTGCCCCCCTCTCTCTCTCTGTCTGCCGCCCTCTCTCTCCCTCTGTCTGCCGCCCTCTCTCTCTCTGTCTTCCGCCCTCTCTCTCCTCGTTCGGCCCCCCTCTCTCTCTGTCTGTCCCTCTCTCTCTCTCTGTCTGTCCCTCTCTCTCTCTCTGTCTGTCCCTCTCTCTCTCTCTCTGTCTGTCCCCCTCTCTCTCTCTCTGTCTGTCCCCCTCTCTCTCTCTCTGTCTGTCCCACTCTCTCTCTCTGTCTGTCCCCCTCTCTCTCTCTGTCTGTCCCTCTCTCTCTCTATCTGTCCCCGACTCTCTCTGTCTGTCCCTCTCTCTCTCTGTCTGTCCCTCTCTCTCTCTGTCTGTCCCTCTCTCTCTCTGTCTGTCCCTCTCTCTCTCTGTCTGCCCCTCTCTCTCTCTGTCTGCCCCCCCTCTCTCTCTGTCTGTCCCCCCCTCACTCTGTCTGCCCCCCCCTCTCTGTCTGCCCCCCTCTCTCTCTCTGTCTGCCCCCCTCTCTCTCTCTGTCTGCCTCTCTCTCTCTCTCTCTCTGTCTGCCCCCTTCTCTCTCTCTGTCTGCCGCCCTCTCTCTCTCTGTCTGCCGCCCTCTCTCTCTCTGTCTGCCGCCCTCTCTCTCTCTGTCTGCCGCCCTCTCTCTCTCTGTCTGCCGCCCTCTCTCTCTCTGTCTGCCGCCCTCTCTCTCTCTGTCTGCCGCCCTCTCTCTCTCTGTCTGCCGCCCTCTCTCTCTCTGTCTGCCGCCCTCTCTCTCTCTGTCTGCCGCCCTCTCTCTCTCTGTCTGCCGCCCTCTCTCTCTCTGTCTGCCGCCCTCTCTCTCTCTGTCTGCCGCCCTCTCTCTCTCTGTCTGCCGCCCTCTCTCTCTCTGTCTGCCGCCCTCTCTCTCTGTCTGTCTGCCGCCCTCTCTCTCTCTGTCTGCCGCCCTCTCTCTCTCTGTCTGCCGCCCTCTCTCTCTCTGTCTGCCGCCCTCTCTCTCTCTGTCTGCCGCCCTCTCTCTCTCTGTGTCTGCCGCCCTCTCTCTCTCTGTCTGCCGCCCTCTCTCTCTCTGTCTGCCGCCCTCTCTCTCTCTGTCTGCCGCCCTCTCTCTGTCTGCCGCCCTCTCTCTCTCTGTCTGCCGCCCTCTCTCTCTCTGTCTGCCGCCCTCTCTCTCTCTGTCTGCCGCCCTCTCTCTCTCTGTCTGCCGCCCTCTCTCTCTCTGTCTGCCGCCCTCTCTCTCTCTGTCTGCCGCCCTCCCCCTCTCTGTCTGCCGCCCTCTCTCTCTCTGTCTGCCGCCCTCTCTCTCTCTGTGTCTGCCGCCCTCTCTCTGTCTGCCGCCCTCTCTCTCTCTGTCTGCCGCCCTCTCTCTCTCTGTCTGCCGCCCTCTCTCTCTCTGTCTGCCGCCCTCTCTCTCTCTGTCTGCCGCCCTCTCTCTCTCTGTCTGCCGCCCTCTCTCTCTCTGTCTGCCGCCCTCTCTCTCTCTGTCTGCCGCCCTCTCTCTCTCTGTCTGCCGCCCTCTCTCTCTCTGTCTGCCGCCCTCTCTCTCTCTGTCTGCCGCCCTCTCTCTCTCTGTCTGCCGCCCTCTCTCTCTCTGTCTGCCGCCCTCTCTCTCTCTGTCTGCCGCCCTCTCTCTCTCTGTCTGCCGCCCTCTCTCTCTCTGTCTGCCGCCCTCTCTCTCTCTGTCTGCCGCCCTCTCTCTCTCTGTCTGCCGCCCTCTCTCTCTCTGTCTGCCGCCCTCTCTCTCTCTGTCTGCCGCCCTCTCTCTGTCTGCCCCACCCTCTCTCTGTCTGCCCCCCCCTCTCTCTCTGTCTGCCCCCCCCTCTCTCTGTCTGCCGCCCTCTCTCTCTCTGTCTGTCCCTCTCTCTCTGTCTGTCCCTCTCTCTCTCTCTGTCTGTCCCTCTCTCTCTCTCTGTCTGTCCCTCTCTCTCTCTCTCTGTCTGTCCCTCACTCTCTCTGTCTGTCCCTGTCTCTCTCTGTCCGTCCCTCTCTCTCTCTCTCTGTCTGTCCCTCTCTCTCTCTCTTTCTCTCTCTGTCTGTCCCTCTCTCTCTGTCTGCGCCCCTCTCTTTCTCTGTCAGCCCCTCTCTCTCTCTGTCTGCACCTCCCTCTCTCTCTGTCTGCCCCCACCCTCTCTCTGTCTGCCCCCACCCTCTCTCTGTCTGCCCCCTCCCTCTCTCTGTCTGCCCCCCCTCTCTCTGTCTGCACCCCTCTCTCTCTCTGTCTGCCGCCCTCTCTCTCCTCGTTCTGCCCCCTCTCTCTCTGTCTGTCCCTCTCTCTCTCTCTGTCTGTCCCTCTCTCTCTCTCTCTGTCTGTCCCTCTCTCTCTCTCTCTGTCTGTCCCTCTCTCTCTCTCTCTGTCTGTCCCTCTCTCTCCATCTCTCCCTCTCTCTCTCTCTCTCTGTCTGCCGCCCTCTCTCTCTCTCTGTCTGCCCCCCTCTCTCTCTCTGTCTGCCGCCCTCTCTCTCCCTCTGTCTGCCGCCCTCTCTCTCTCTGTCTTCCGCCCTCTCTCTCCTCGTTCGGCCCCCCTCTCTCTCTGTCTGTCCCTCTCTCTCTCTCTGTCTGTCCCTCTCTCTCTCTCTGTCTGTCCCTCTCTCTCTCTCTCTGTCTGTCCCCCTCTCTCTCTCTCTGTCTGTCCCCCTCTCTCTCTCTCTGTCTGTCCCACTCTCTCTCTCTGTCTGTCCCCCTCTCTCTCTCTGTCTGTCCCTCTCTCTCTCTATCTGTCCCCGACTCTCTCTGTCTGTCCCTCTCTCTCTCTGTCTGTCCCTCTCTCTCTCTGTCTGTCCCTCTCTCTCTCTGTCTGTCCCTCTCTCTCTCTGTCTGCCCCTCTCTCTCTCTGTCTGCCCCCCCTCTCTCTCTGTCTGTCCCCCCCTCACTCTGTCTGCCCCCCCCTCTCTGTCTGCCCCCCTCTCTCTCTCTGTCTGCCCCCCTCTCTCTCTCTGTCTGCCTCTCTCTCTCTCTCTCTCTGTCTGCCCCCTTCTCTCTCTCTGTCTGCCGCCCTCTCTCTCTCTGTCTGCCGCCCTCTCTCTCTCTGTCTGCCGCCCTCTCTCTCTCTGTCTGCCGCCCTCTCTCTCTCTGTCTGCCGCCCTCTCTCTCTCTGTCTGCCGCCCTCTCTCTCTCTGTCTGCCGCCCTCTCTCTCTCTGTCTGCCGCCCTCTCTCTCTCTGTCTGCCGCCCTCTCTCTCTCGGTCTGCCGCCCTCCCCCTCTCTGTCTGCCGCCCTCTCTCTCTCTGTCTGTCCCTCTCTCTCTCTGTCTGCCCCTCTCTCTCTCTGTCTGCCCCCCCTCTCTCTCTGTCTGTCCCCCCCTCACTCTGTCTGCCCCCCCCTCTCTGTCTGCCCCCCTCTCTCTCTCTGTCTGCCCCCCTCTCTCTCTCTGTCTGCCTCTCTCTCTCTCTCTCTCTCTGTCTGCCCCCTTCTCTCTCTCTGTCTGCCGCCCTCTCTCTCTCTGTCTGCCGCCCTCTCTCTCTCTGTCTGCCGCCCTCTCTCTCTCTGTCTGCCGCCCTCTCTCTCTCTGTCTGCCGCCCTCTCTCTCTCTGTCTGCCGCCCTCTCTCTCTCTGTCTGCCGCCCTCTCTCTCTCTGTCTGCCGCCCTCTCTCTCTCTGTCTGCCGCCCTCTCTCTCTCTGTCTGCCGCCCTCTCTCTCTGTCTGTCTGCCGCCCTCTCTCTCTCTGTCTGCCGCCCTCTCTCTCTCTGTCTGCCGCCCTCTCTCTCTCTGTCTGCCGCCCTCTCTCTCTCTGTCTGCCGCCCTCTCTCTCTCTGTGTCTGCCGCCCTCTCTCTCTCTGTCTGCCGCCCTCTCTCTCTCTGTCTGCCGCCCTCTCTCTCTCTGTCTGCCGCCCTCTCTCTGTCTGCCGCCCTCTCTCTCTCTGTCTGCCGCCCTCTCTCTCTCTGTCTGCCGCCCTCTCTCTCTCTGTCTGCCGCCCTCTCTCTCTCTGTCTGCCGCCCTCTCTCTCTCTGTCTGCCGCCCTCTCTCTCTCTGTCTGCCGCCCTCCCCCTCTCTGTCTGCCGCCCTCTCTCTCTCTGTCTGCCGCCCTCTCTCTCTCTGTGTCTGCCGCCCTCTCTCTGTCTGCCGCCCTCTCTCTCTCTGTCTGCCGCCCTCTCTCTCTCTGTCTGCCGCCCTCTCTCTCTCTGTCTGCCGCCCTCTCTCTCTCTGTCTGCCGCCCTCTCTCTCTCTGTCTGCCGCCCTCTCTCTCTCTGTCTGCCGCCCTCTCTCTCTCTGTCTGCCGCCCTCTCTCTCTCTGTCTGCCGCCCTCTCTCTCTCTGTCTGCCGCCCTCTCTCTCTCTGTCTGCCGCCCTCTCTCTCTCTGTCTGCCGCCCTCTCTCTCTCTGTCTGCCGCCCTCTCTCTCTCTGTCTGCCGCCCTCTCTCTCTCTGTCTGCCGCCCTCTCTCTCTCTGTCTGCCGCCCTCTCTCTCTCTGTCTGCCGCCCTCTCTCTCTCTGTCTGCCGCCCTCTCTCTCTCTGTCTGCCGCCCTCTCTCTCTCTGTCTGCCGCCCTCTCTCTCTCTGTCTGCCGCCCTCTCTCTGTCTGCCCCACCCTCTCTCTGTCTGCCCCCCCTCTCTCTCTGTCTGCCCCCCCCTCTCTCTGTCTGCCGCCCTCTCTCTCTCTGTCTGTCCCTCTCTCTCTGTCTGTCCCTCTCTCTCTCTCTGTCTGTCCCTCTCTCTCTCTCTGTCTGTCCCTCTCTCTCTCTCTCTGTCTGTCCCTCACTCTCTCTGTCTGTCCCTGTCTCTCTCTGTCCGTCCCTCTCTCTCTCTCTCTGTCTGTCCCTCTCTCTCTCTCTTTCTCTCTCTGTCTGTCCCTCTCTCTCTGTCTGCGCCCCTCTCTTTCTCTGTCAGCCCTCTCTCTCTCTGTCTGCACCTCCCTCTCTCTCTGTCTGCCCCCACCCTCTCTCTGTCTGCCCCCACCCTCTCTCTGTCTGCCCCCTCCCTCTCTCTGTCTGCCCCCCCTCTCTCTGTCTGCACCCCTCTCTCTCTCTGTCTGCCGCCCTCTCTCTCCTCGTTCTGCCCCCTGTCTCTCTGTCTGTCCCTCTCTCTCTCTCTGTCTGTCCCTCTCTCTCTCTCTCTGTCTGTCCCTCTCTCTCTCTCTCTGTCTGTCCCTCTCTCTCTCTCTCTGTCTGTCCCTCTCTCTCCATCTCTCCCTCTCTCTCTCTCTCTCTGTCTGTCCCTCTCTCTCTCTCTCTGTCTGTCCCCCTCTCTCTCTCTCTGTCTGTCCCCCTCTCTCTCTCTGTCTGTCCCCCTCTCTCTCTCCGTCTGTCCCTCTCTCTCTCTGTCCCCATCTCTCTTTCTGTCTGCGCCCCTCTCTCTCTCTGTCTGCCCCCTCTCTCTCTCTGTCTGTCCCTCTCTCTCTCTGTCTGTCCCTGTCTCTCTCTGTCTGTCCCTCTCTCTCTCTCTGTCTGTCCCTCTCTTTCTCTCTTTCTCTCTCTGTCTGTCGCTCTCTCTCTCTCTGTCTGTCCCTCTCTCTCTCTCTGTCTGTCCCTCTCTCTCTCTCTGTCTGTCCCTCTCTCTCTCTCTGTCTGTCCCTCTCTCTCTCTCTGTCTGTCCCTCTCTCTCTCTCCGTCTGTCCCTCCCTCTCTCTCCGTCTGTCCCTCTCTCTCTGTCTGTCCCTCTCTCTCTCTCTGTCTGTCCCCCTCTCTCCGTCTGTCCCTCTCTCTCTCTATCTGTCCCTCTCTCTCTCTCTCTCTGTCTGTCCCTCTCTCTCTCTCTGTCTGCCCCCCCTCTCTCTCTGTCTGCCCCCCCTCTCTCTCTGTCTGCCCCCCCTCTCTCTCTGTTTGCCCCCCTCTCTCTGTCTGCCGCGCTCTCTCTCTCTGTCTGCCGCGCTCTCTCTCTCTGTCTGCCGCCCTCTCTCTCTCTGTCTGCCGCCCTCTCCTCGTTCCTCCCCCCCTCTCTCTCTCTGTCTGTCCCTCTCTCTCTCTGTCTGCCGCCCTCTCCCTCTCTGTCTGCCGCCCTCTCTCTCTCTGTCTGCCGCCCTCTCTCTCTCTGTCTGCCGCCCTCTCTCTCTCTGTCTGCCGCCCTCTCTCTCTCTGTCTGCCGCCCTCTCTCTCTCTGTCTGCCGCCCTCTCTCTCTCTGTCTGCCGCCCTCTCTCTCTCTGTCTGCCGCCCTCTCTCTCTCTGTCTGCCGCCCTCTCTCTCTCTGTCTGCCGCCCTCTCTCTCTCTGTCTGCCGCCCTCTCTCTCTCTGTCTGCCGCCCTCTCTCTCTCTGTCTGCCGCCCTCTCTCTCTCTGTCTGCCGCCCTCTCTCTCTCTGTCTGCCGCCCTCTCTCTCTCTGTCTGCCGCCCTCTCTCTCTCTGTCTGCCGCCCTCTCTCTCTCTGTCTGCCGCCCTCTCTCTCTCTGTCTGCCGCCCTCTCTCTCTCTGTCTGCCGCCCTCTCTCTCTCTGTCTGCCGCCCTCTCTCTCTCTCTGTCTGCCGCCCTCCCCCTCTCTGTCTGCCGCCCTCTCTCTCTCTGTCTGCCGCCCTCTCTCTCTCTGTGTCTGCCGCCCTCTCTCTCTCTGTCTGCCGCCCTCTCTCTCTCTGTCTGCCGCCCTCTCTCTCTCTGTCTGCCGCCCTCTCTCTCTGTCTGCCGCCCTCTCTCTCTCTGTCTGCCGCCCTCTCTCTCTCTGTCTGCCGCCCTCTCTCTCTCTGTCTGCCTCCCTCTCTCTCTCTGTCTGCCGCCCTCTCTCTCTCTGTCTGCCGCCCTCTCTCTGTCTGCCGCCCTCTCTCTCTCTGTCTGCCGCCCTCTCTCTCACTGTCTGCCGCCCTCTCTCTCTCTGTCTGCCGCCCTCTCTCTCTCTGTCTGCCGCCCTCTCTCTCCCTGTCTGCCGCCCTCTCTCTCCCTGTCTGCCGCCCTCTCTCTCCCTGTCTGCCGCCCTCTCTCTCTCTGTCTGCCGCCCTCTCTCTCTCTGTCTGCCTCCCTCTCTCTCTCTGTCTGTCCCCCTCTCTCTCTCCGTCTGTCCCTCTCTCTCTCTGTCCCCATCTCTCTTTCTGTCTGCGCCCCTCTCTCTCTCTGTCTGCCCCCTCTCTCTCTCTGTCTGTCCCTCTCTCTCTCTGTCTGTCCCTGTCTCTCTCTGTCTGTCCCTCTCTCTCTCTCTGTCTGTCCCTCTCTTTCTCTCTTTCTCTCTCTGTCTGTCGCTCTCTCTCTCTCTGTCTGTCCCTCTCTCTCTCTCTGTCTGTCCCTCTCTCTCTCTCTGTCTGTCCCTCTCTCTCTCTCTGTCTGTCCCTCTCTCTCTCTCTGTCTGTCCCTCTCTCTCTCTCTGTCTGTCCCTCTCTCTCTCTCCGTCTGTCCCTCCCTCTCTCTCCGTCTGTCCCTCTCTCTCTGTCTGTCCCTCTCTCTCTCTCTGTCTGTCCCCCTCTCTCCGTCTGTCCCTCTCTCTCTCTATCTGTCCCTCTCTCTCTCTCTCTCTGTCTGTCCCTCTCTCTCTCTCTGTCTGCCCCCCCCTCTCTCTCTGTCTGCCCCCCCCTCTCTCTCTGTCTGCCCCCCCTCTCTCTCTGTCTGCCGCCCTCTCTCTCTCTGTCTGCCGCCCTCTCTCTCTCTGTCTGCCGCCCTCTCTCTCTCTGTCTGCCGCCCTCTCTCTCTCTGTCTGCCGCCCTCTCTCTCTCTGTCTGCCGCCCTCTCTCTCTCTGTCTGCCGCCCTCTCTCTCTCTGTCTGCCGCCCTCTCTCTCTCTGTCTGCCGCCCTCTCCCTCTCTGTCTGCCGCCCTCTCTCTCTCTGTCTGCCGCCCTCTCTCTCTCTGTCTGCCGCCCTCTCTCTCTCTGTCTGCCGCCCTCTCTCTCTCTGTCTGCCGCCCTCTCTCTCCCTGTCTGCCGCCCTCTCTCTCCCTGTCTGCCGCCCTCTCTCTCCCTGTCTGCCGCCCTCTCTCTCTCTGTCTGCCGCCCTCTCTCTCTCTGTCTGCCTCCCTCTCTCTCTCTGTCTGTCCCCCTCTCTCTCTCCGTCTGTCCCTCTCTCTCTCTGTCCCCATCTCTCTTTCTGTCTGCGCCCCTCTCTCTCTCTGTCTGCCCCCTCTCTCTCTCTGTCTGTCCCTCTCTCTCTCTGTCTGTCCCTGTCTCTCTCTGTCTGTCCCTCTCTCTCTCTCTGTCTGTCCCTCTCTTTCTCTCTTTCTCTCTCTGTCTGTCGCTCTCTCTCTCTCTGTCTGTCCCTCTCTCTCTCTCTGTCTGTCCCTCTCTCTCTCTCTCTGTCCCTCTCTCTCTCTCTGTCTGTCCCTCTCTCTCTCTCTGTCTGTCCCTCTCTCTCTCTCTGTCTGTCCCTCTCTCTCTCTCCGTCTGTCCCTCCCTCTCTCTCCGTCTGTCCCTCTCTCTCTGTCTGTCCCTCTCTCTCTCTCTGTCTGTCCCCCCTCTCCGTCTGTCCCTCTCTCTCTCTATCTGTCCCTCTCTCTCTCTCTCTCTGTCTGTCCCTCTCTCTCTCTCTGTCTGCCCCCCCCTCTCTCTCTGTCTGCCGCCCCCTCTCTCTCTGTCTGCCCCCCTCTCTCTCTGTTTGCCCCCCCTCTCTCTGTCTGCCGCGCTCTCTCTCTCTGTCTGCCGCGCTCTCTCTCTCTGTCTGCCGCCCTCTCTCTCTCTGTCTGCCGCCCTCTCCTCGTTCCTCCCCCCCCTCTCAGTCTCTGTCTGTCCCTCTCTCTCTCTGTCTGCCGCCCTCTCTCTCTCTGTCTGCCGCCCTCTCTCTCTCTGTCTGCCGCCCTCTCTCTCTCTGTCTGCCGCCCTCTCTCTCTCTGTCTGCCGCCCTCTCTCTCTCTGTCTGCCGCCCTCTCTCTCTCTGTCTGCCGCCCTCTCTCTCTCTGTCTGCCGCCCTCTCTCTCTCTGTCTGCCGCCCTCTCTCTCTCTGTCTGCCGCCCTCTCTCTCTCTGTCTGCCGCCCTCTCTCTCTGTCTGCCGCCCTCTCTCTCTCTGTCTGCCGCCCTCTCTCTCTCTGTCTGCCGCCCTCTCTCTCTCTGTCTGCCGCCCTCTCTCTCTCTGTCTGCCGCCCTCTCTCTCTCTGTCTGCCGCCCTCTCTCTCTCTGTCTGCCGCCCTCTCTCTCTCTGTCTGCCGCCCTCTCTCTCTCTGTCTGCCGCCCTCTCTCTCTCTCTGTCTGCCGCCCTCCCCTCTCTCTGTCTGCCGCCCTCTCTCTCTCTGTCTGCCGCCCTCTCTCTCTCTGTCTGCCGCCCTCTCTCTCTCTGTCTGCCGCCCTCTCTCTCTCTGTCTGCCGCCCTCTCTCTCTCTGTCTGCCGCCCTCTCTCTCTCTGTCTGCCGCCCTCTCTCTCTCTGTCTGCCGCCCTCTCTCTCTCTGTCTGCCGCCCTCTCTCTCTCTGTCTGCCGCCCTCTCTCTCTCTGTCTGCCGCCCTCTCTCTCTCTGTCTGCCGCCCTCTCTCTCTCTGTCTGCCGCCCTCTCTCTCTCTGTCTGCCGCCCTCTCTCTCTCTGTCTGCCGCCCTCTCTCTCTCTGTCTGCCGCCCTCTCTCTCTCTGTCTGCCGCCCTCTCTCTCTCTGTCTGCCGCCCTCTCTCTCTCTGTCTGCCGCCCTCTCTCTCTCTGTCTGCCGCCCTCTCTCTCTCTGTCTGCCGCCCTCTCTCTCTCTGTCTGCCGCCCTCTCTCTCTCTGTCTGCCGCCCTCTCTCTCTCTGTCTGCCGCCCTCTCTCTCTCTGTCTGCCGCCCTCTCTCTCTCTGTCTGCCGCCCTCTCTCTCTCTGTCTGCCGCCCTCTCTCTCTCTGTCTGCCGCCCTCTCTCTCTCTGTCTGCCGCCCTCTCTCTCTCTGTCTGCCGCCCTCTCTCTCTCTGTCTGCCGCCCTCTCTCTCTCTGTCTGCCGCCCTCTCTCTCTCTGTCTGCCGCCCTCTCTCTCTCTGTCTGCCGCCCTCTCTCTCTCTGTCTGCCGCCCTCTCTCTCTCTGTCTGCCGCCCTCTCTCTCTCTGTCTGCCGCCCTCTCTCTCTCTGTCTGCCGCCCTCTCTCTCTCTGTCTGCCGCCCTCTCTCTCTCTGTCTGCCGCCCTCTCTCTCTCTGTCTGCCGCCCTCTCTCTCTCTGTCTGCCGCCCTCTCTCTCTCTGTCTGCCGCCCTCTCTCTCTCTGTCTGCCGCCCTCTCTCTCTCTGTCTGCCGCCCTCTCTCTCTCTGTCTGCCGCCCTCTCTCTCTCTGTCTGCCGCCCTCTCTCTCTCTGTCTGCCGCCCTCTCTCTCTCTGTCTGCCGCCCTCTCTCTCTCTGTCTGCCGCCCTCTCTCTCTCTGTCTGCCGCCCTCTCTCTCTCTGTCTGCCGCCCTCTCTCTCTCTGTCTGCCGCCCTCTCTCTCTCTGTCTGCCGCCCTCTCTCTCTCTGTCTGCCGCCCTCTCTCTCTCTGTCTGCCGCCCTCTCTCTCTCTGTCTGCCGCCCTCTCTCTCTCTGTCTGCCGCCCTCTCTCTCTCTGTCTGCCGCCCTCTCTCTCTCTGTCTGCCGCCCTCTCTCTCTCTGTCTGCCGCCCTCTCTCTCTCTGTCTGCCGCCCTCTCTCTCTCTGTCTGCCGCCCTCTCTCTCTCTGTCTGCCGCCCTCTCTCTCTCTGTCTGCCGCCCTCTCTCTCTCTGTCTGCCGCCCTCTCTCTCTCTGTCTGCCGCCCTCTCTCTCTCTGTCTGCCGCCCTCTCTCTCTCTGTCTGCCGCCCTCTCTCTCTCTGTCTGCCGCCCTCTCTCTCTCTGTCTGCCGCCCTCTCTCTCTCTGTCTGCCGCCCTCTCTCTCTCTGTCTGCCGCCCTCTCTCTCTCTCTGTCTGCCGCCCTCTCTCTCTCTGTCTGCCGCCCCCTCTCTCTGTCTGCCGCCCTCTCTCTCTCTGTCTGCCGCCCTCTCTCTCTCTGTCTGCCGCCCTCTCTCTCTCTGTCTGCCGCCCCTCTCTCTCTCGTCTGCCGCCCTCTCTCTCTCTGTCTGCCGCCCTCTCTCTCTCTGTCTGCCGCCCTCTCTCTCTCTGTCTGCCGCCCTCTCTCTCTCTGTCTGCCGCCCTCTCTCTCTCTGTCTGCCGCCTCTCTCTCCTCTGTCTGCCGCCCTCTCCTCCTCGTTCCTCCCCCCTCTCTCACACTGTCTGTCTGCCCTTCTCTCTCTGTCAGCCCCTCTCTCCTCTCTCTGTCTGTCCCTCTCTCTCTCTCTCTCTGTCGGTCCCCCTCTCTCTCTCTGTCTGTCCCCCTCTCTCTCTCCGTCTGTCCCTCTCTCTCTCTCTCTGTCCCCATCTCTCTTTCTGTCTGTGCCCCCTCTCTCTGTCTGCCCCCTCTCTCTTCCTCTGTCTCTCCCTCTCTCTCTCTGTCTGTCCCTCTCCTCTCCCCTCTCTGTCTGTCCCGCTCTCTCTCTCTGTCTGTCCCTCTCTCTCTCTCTGTCCCTCTCTCTCTATCTCTGTCCCTCTCTCCCTATCTCTGTCCCCCCCTCTCTCTCTCTCTGTCTGTCCCTCTCTCTCTCTCTCTCTCTGTCGGTCCCTCTCTCTCTCTCTGTCTGTCCCTCTCTCTCTCTCTCTCTCTCTGTCTGTCCCTCTCTCTCTCTCTCTCTCTGTCCCTCTCACTCTCTCTCTCTCTCTCTGTCCCTCTCTCTCTCTCTCTATCTCTCTCTCTCACTGTCCCTCTCTCTCTCTCTGTCCCTCTCTCTCTATCTCTGTCCCTCTCTCCCTATCTCTGTCCCCCTCTCCCTCTCTCTCTCTCTGTCTGTCCCTCATTCTCTCTCTCTCTCTCTCTGTCAGCCCCCCCCCCCTCCTCTCTCTCTCTGTCTGCCGCCCTCTCTCTCTCTCTCTGTCTGCCCCCCTCTCTCTCCTCGGACTGTCCCTCTCTCTCTCTGTCTGCGCCCCTCTCTCTGTCTGCCCCTCGCTCCTTCTGTCTGCGTCCATCTCTCTCTGTCTGTCCCTCTCTCTCTCTCTGTCTGAACCTCTCTCTCTCTCTGTCTGTCCCTCTCTCTCTGTCTGCCCCCCTCTCTCTCTCTGTTTGTCCCTCTCTCTCTCTCCGTCTGTCCCTCTCTCCCTCACCGTCTGTCCCTCGCTCTCCCTGTCTGCCCCTCTCTCTCTCCCTGTCTGCGCCACTCTCTCTCTCTGTCTCCCCCTCTCTCTCTCTGTCTCCCCCTTTCTCTCTCTGTCTGTCCCCCTCTCTCTGTCTGTCCCTGTCTGTCCCTGTCTGTCCCTGTCTGTCCCTGTCTGTCCCTGTCTGTCCCTGTCTGTCCCTGTCTGTCTCTGTCTGTCCCTGTCTCTCTCTGTCTCTCCCTGTCTCTCTCTGTCTGTCCCCGTATCTCTGTCTGTCCCTGTCTCTCTCTGTCTGTCCCTGTCTCTCTCTGTCTGTCCCTGTCTCTCTCTGTCCGTCCCTGTCTCTCTCTGGCTGTCCCTGTCTCTCTCTGTCTGTCCCTGTCTCTCTCTGTCTGTCCCTGTCTCTCTCTGTCTGTCACTCTCTCTCTCTGTCTGTCCCTCTCTCTCTCTGTCTGCCCCTCTCTCTCTCTGTCTGCCCCTCTCCCGCTCTCTGTCTGCCCCTCTCTCTCTCTTTCTGCCTCCCTCTCTCTCTGTCTGCCCCTCTCTCTCAGTCTGCCCCTCTCTCTCTCAGTCTGCCCCTCTCTCTCTCTGTCTGTCCCTCTCTCTCTCTCTGTCTGTCCCTCTCTCTCTGTCTGTCCCTCTCTCTCTGTCGGCCCCCCTCTCTCTCTCTGTTTGTCCCTCTCTCTCTCTCCGTCTGTCCCTCTCTCCCTCACCGTCTGTCCCTCTCTCTCCCTGTCTGCCCCTCTCTCTCTCCCTGTCTGCGCCACTCTCTCTCTCTGTCTCCCCCTCTCTCTCTCTGTCTCCCCCTTTCTCTCTCTGTCCCCCTCTCTCTGTCTGTCCCTGTCTGTCCCTGTCTGTCCCTGTCTGTCCCTGTCTGTCTCTGTCTGTCTCTGTCTGTCCCTGTCTGTCTCTGTCTGTCCCTGTCTGTCTCTGTCTGTCCCTGTCTCTCTCTGTCTGTCCCCGTATCTCTCTGTCTGTCCCCGTCTCTCTCTGTCTGTCCCTGTCTCTCTCTGTCTGTCCCTCTCTCTCTCTGTCTGTCCCTCATTCTCTCTGTCTGTCCCTCTCTCTCTCTGTCTGTCCCTCTCTCTCTCTGTCTGCGCCCCTCTCTCTCTCTGTCTGCCCCCTCTCTCTCTGTCTGCCCCTCTCTCTCTCTGCCTGCCCCTCTCTCTCTCTCTCTGTCTGCCCCTCTCTCTCTCTCTCTGTCTGCCCCTCTCTCTCTCTGTCTGCCCCTCTCTCTCTCTATCTGTCCCTCTCTCTCTCTCTCTGTCTGTCCCTCTCTCTCTCTCTGTCTGTCCCTCTCTCTCTCTCTGTCTGTCCCTCTCTCTCTCTGTCTGCGCCCCTCTCTCTCTCTGTCAGCCCCCCTCTCTTTCTGTCTGCCCCTCTCTCTCTCTCTGTCTGTCCCTCTCTCTCTCTCTGTCAGTCCCTCTCTCCCTCTCTGTCTGTCCCTCTCTCTCTCTCTCTCTGTCCCTCTCTCTCTCTCTATCTGTCCCTCTCTCTCTCTCTGTCTGTCCCTCTCCCTCTCCCTCTCTCTCTCTGTCTGTCCCCCTCTCGCTCTCTGTCTGTCCCCCCCTCTCTCTCTGTCTGCCCCCCCTCTCTCTGTCTGCCCCCCCTCTCTCACTGTCTGCCCCCCCTCTCTCTCTGTCTGCCCCCCCCCCCTCTCTGTCTGCCCCCCCCTCTCTCTGTCTGCCCCCCCCCTCTCTCTGTCTGCTCCCCCCTCTCTCTCTGTCTGCCCCCCCTCTCTCTCTGTCTGCCCCCCCTCTCTCTCTGTCTGCCCCCCTCTCTCTCTCTCTGCCCCCCCCTCTCTCTGTCTGCCGCGCTCTCTCTCTCTGTCTGCCGCCCTCTCTCTCTCTGTCTGCCGCCCTCTCTCTCTCTGTCTGCCGCCCTCTCTCTCTCTGTCTGCCGCCCTCTCTCTCTCTGTCTGCCGCCCTCTCTCTCTCTGTCTGCCGCCCTCTCTCTCTCTGTCTGCCGCCCTCTCTCTCTCTGTCTGCCGCCCTCTCTCTCTCTGTCTGCCGCCCTCTCTCTCTCTGTCTGCCGCCCTCTCTCTCTCTGTCTGCCGCCCCCTCTCTATCTCTGTCTGTCCCTCTCTCTCTCTCTGTCTGTCCCTCTCTCTCTCTCTGTCTGTCCCTCTCTCTCTCTCTGTCTGTCCCTCTCTCTCTCTCTCTGTCTGTCCCTCTCTCTCTCTCCATCTGTCCCTCTCTCTCTCTGTCTGTCCCTCTCTCTCTGTCTGTCCCTCTCTCTCTGTCTGTCCCTCTCTCTCTGTCTGTCCCTCTCTCTCTGTCTGTCCCTCTCTTTCTGTCTGTCCCTCTCTCTCTGTCTGCGCCCCTCTCTTTCTCTGTCAGCCCCTCTCTCTCTCTGTCTGCACCTCTCTCTCTGTCTGCCCCCACCCTCTCTCTATCTGCCCCCACCCTCTCTCTGCCTGCCCCCCTCTCTCTCTGTCTGCCCCGCCCCCTCTCTCTCTGTCTGCCCCCCTCTCTCTCTCTGCCTGCCGCCCTCTCTCTCTCTCTCTGTCTGCCGCCCTCTCTCTCTCTGTCTGCCGCCCTCTCTCTCTCTGTCTGCCGCCCTCTCTCTCCTCGTTCTGCCCCCCTCTCTGTCTGTCCCTCTCTCTCTCTCTGTCTGTCCCTCTCTCTCTCTCTGTCAGTCCCTCTCTCTCTCTCTGTCTGTCCCTCTCTCTCTCTCTGTCTGTCCCTCTTTCTCTCTCTCTGTCTGTCTCTCTCTCTCTCTCCATCTGTCCCTCTCTCTCTCTCCGTCTGTCCCTCTCTCTCTCTCTGTCTGTCCCTCTCTCTCTCTGTCTGTCCCCGACTCTCTCTGTCTGTCCCTCTCTCTCTCTGTCTGCCCCTCTCTCTCTCTCTGTCTGCCCCCCCTCACTCTGTCTGCCGCCCTCTCTCTCTGTCTGCCGCCCTCTTTCTCTGTCTGCCGCCCTCTCTCTCTCTGTCTGCCGCCCTCTCTCTCTCTGTCTGCCGCCCTCTCTCTCTCTGTCTGTCCCTCTCTCTCTGTCTGTCCCTCTCTCTCTGTCTGTCCCTCTCTCTCTCTCTCTGTCTGTCCCTCTCTCTCTCTGTCTGTCCCTCACTCTCTCTGTCTGTCCCTGTCTCTCTCTGTCTGTCCCTCTCTCTCTCTCTCTGTCTGTCCCTCTCTCTCTCTCTTTCTCTCTCTGTCTGTCCCTCTCTCTCTGTCTGTGCCCCTCTCTTTCTCTGTCAGCCCCTCTCTCTCTCTGTCTGCACCTCTCTCTCTCTCTGTCTGCCCCCACCCTCTCTCTGTCTGCCCCCACCCTCTCTCTGTCTGCCCCCCTCTCTCTCTGTCTGCCCCCCCTCTCTCTCTCTGTCTGCCGCCCTCTCTCTCTCTCTCTCTGTCTGCCGCCCTCTCTCTCTCTGTGTGCCGCCCTCTCTCTGCTCGTTCTGCCCCCTCTCTCTCTGTCTGTCCCTCTCTCTCGCTCTGTCTGTCCCTCTCTCTCTCTCTGTCTGTCCCTCTCTCTCTCTCTCTGTCTGTCCCTCTCTCTCTCTCTGTCCCTCTCTCTCTCTCCATCTGTCCCTCTCTCTCTCTCTCTCTGTCTGTCCCTCTCTCTCTCTCTCTGTGTCTGTCCCCCTCTCTCTCTCTGTCTGTCCCCCTCTCTCTCTCTCTGTCTGTCCCCCTCTCTCTCTCTGTCTGTCCCCCTCTCTCTCTCCGTCTGTCCCTCTCTCTCTCTGTCCCCATCTCTCTTTCTGTCTGCGCCCCTCTCTCTCTCTGTCTGCCCCCTCTCTCTCTCTGTCTGTCCCTCTCTCTCTCTGTCTGTCCATCTCTCTCTCTCTCTCTCTGTCTGTCCCGCTTTCTCTCTCTCTGTCTGTCCCTCTCCCTCTCTCCCTCTCTCTGTCCCTCTCTCTCTCTCTCTCTCTCTGTCTGTCCCTCTCTCTCTGTCTGTCCCCCTCTCTCTCTCTGTCCCTCTCTCTCTCTGTCTGTCTCTCTCTGTCTGTCCCTCTCTCTCTCTCTGTCTGTCCCTCTCTCTCTCTCCGTCTGTCCCTCTCTCTCTCTGTCTGCGCCCCTCTCTCTCTCTGTTAGCACCTCTCTCTCTCTGTCTGCACCTGTCTCTCTGTCTGCCCGCACCCTCTCTCTGTCTGCCCCCCCCTCTCTCTCTGTCTGCCACCCCTCTCTCTCTGTCTGCCCCCCCTCTCTCTCTGTCTGCCCCTCTCTCTCTCTCTCTCTGTCTGTCCCTCTCTCTCTCTCTTTCTCTCTTTGTCTGTCCCTCTCTCTCTCTCTCTCTGTCTGTCCCTGTCTCTCTCTGTCTGTCCCTCTCTCTCTCTCTCTGTCCCTCTCTCTCTCTCTGTCTGTCCCTCTCTCTCTGTATCTGTCCCTCTCTCTCTCTGTCTGTCCCTCTCTCTCTCTCTGTCTGTCTCTCTCTCTCTCTCTGTCTGTCCCTCTCTCTCTCTGTCTGTCCCTCCCTCTCCGTCTGTCCCTCTCTCTCTCTCCGTCTGTCCCTCTCTCTCTCTATCTGTCCCTCTCTCTGTCTCTCTCTCTGTCCCTCTCTCTCTCTCTTTCTGTCCCTCTCTCACTCTCTGTCTGTCCCTCTCTCTCTCTGTCTGTCCCTCTCTCTCTCTGTCTGTCCCCGACTCTCTCTCTCTGTCCCTCTCTCTCTCTGTCTGCCCCTCTCTCTCTCTCTGTCTGCCCCCCCTCTCTCTCTGTCTGTCCCCCCCTCACTCTGTCTGCCGCCCTCTCTCTCTGTCTGCCGCCCTCTCTCTCTGTCTGCCGCCCTCTCTCTCTGTCTGCCGCCCTCTCTCTCTCTGTCTGCCGCCCTCTCTCTCTGTCTGCCGCCCTCTCTCTCTGTCTGCCGCCCTCTCTCTCTGTCTGCCGCCCTCTCTCTCTCTGTCTGCCGCCCTCTCTCTCTCTGTCTGCCGCCCTCTCTCTCTCTGTCTGCCCCCCTCTCTCTCTCTGTCTGCCCCCCTCTCTCTCTCTGTCTGCCGCCCTCTCTCTCTCTGTCTGCCGCCCTCTCTCTCTCTGTCTGCCGCCCTCTCTCTCTCTGTCTGCCGCCCTCTCTCTCTCTGTCTGCCGCCCTCTCTCTCTCTGTCTGCCGCCCTCTCTCTCTCTGTCTGCCGCCCTCTCTCTCTCTGTCTGCCGCCCTCTCTCTCTCTGTCTGCCGCCCTCTCTCTCTCTGTCTGCCGCCCTCTCTCTCTCTGTCTGCCGCCCTCTCTCTCTCTGTCTGCCGCCCTCTCTCTCTCTGTCTGCCGCCCTCTCTCTCTCTGTCTGCCGCCCTCTCTCTCTCTGTCTGCCGCCCTCTCTCTCTCTGTCTGCCGCCCTTTCTCTCTCTGTCTGCCGCCCTCTCTCTCTCTGTCTGCCGCCCTCTCTCTCTCTGTCTGCCGCCCTCTCTCTCTCTGTCTGCCGCCCTCTCCCTGTCTGTCTGCCGCCCTCTCTCTCTCCGTCTGCCGCCCTCTCTCTCTCCGTCTGCCGCCCTCTCTCTCTCTGTCTGCCGCCCTCTTTCTCTCTGTCTGCCGCCCTCTCTCTCTCTGTCTGCCGCCCTCTCTCTCTCTGTCTGCCGCCCTCCCTCTCTCTGTCTGCCCCTCCCTCTCTCTGTCTGCCCCTCCCTCTCTCTGTCTGCCCCTCCCTCTCTCTGTCTGCCCCTCCCTCTCTCTGTCTGCCCCTCTCTCTCTCTGTCTGCCCCTCTCTCTCTCTGTCTGCCCCTCTCTCTGTCTGCCCCTCTCTCTCTCTGTCTGCCCTCTCTCTCTCTGTCTGCCCCTCTCTCTCTCTCTGTCTGCCCCTCTCTCTCTCTGTCTGCCCCTCTCTCTCTCTGTCTGCCCCTCTCTCTCTCTGTCTGTCCCTCTCTCTCTCTGTCTGTCCCTCTCTCTCTCTGTCTGTCCCTCTCTCTCTCTGTCTGTCCCTCTCTCTCTCTGTCTGTCCCTCTCTCTCTCTGTCTGTCCCTCTCTCTCTCTGTCTGTCCCTCTCTCTCTCTGTCTGTCCCTCACTTTCTCTGTCTGTCCCTGTCTCTCTCTGTCTGTCCCTCTCTCTCTGTCTGTCCCTCTCTTCTCTCTCTGTCTGTCCCTCTCTCTCTCTCTCTGTCTGTCCCTCTCTCTCTCTCTGTCTGTCCCTCTCTCTCTCTCTGTCTGTCCCTCTCTCTCCCTGTCTGTCCCTCTCTCTCTCTCCGTCTGTCTGTCTCTCTCTCCCCGTCTGTCCCTCTCTCTCTGTCTGTCCCTCTCTCTCTCTCTGTCTGTCCCCCTCTCTCCGTCTGTCTCTCTCTCTATCTGTCCCTCTCTCTCTCTCTGTCTGTCTCTCTCTCTCTCTCTGTCTGTCCCTCTCTCTCTCTCTGTCTGTCCCTCTCTCTCTCTCTGTCTGTCCCTCTCTCTCTCTCTGTCAGTCCCTCTCTCCTCTCTGTCAGTCCCTCTCTCCCTCTCTGTCTGTCCCTCTCTCTCTCTCTCTCTCTCTGTCTGTCCCCCTCTCTCTCTCTCTCTCTCTGTCTGTCCCTCTCTCTCTATCTGTCCCTCTCTCTCTCTCTGTCTGTCCCTCTCTCTCTCCCTCTCTCTCTCTGTCTGTCCCTCTCTCTCTCTTTCTGCCCCTCTCTCTCTCTCTGTCTGCCCCCCCTCTCTCTGTCTGCCCCCCCCTCTCTCTGTCTGCCCCCCCCTCTCTCTGTCTGCCCCCCCCCTCTCTCTGTCTGCCCCCCCCTCTCTCTGTCTGCCCCCCCCTCTCTCTCTGTCTGCCGCCCTCTCTCTCTCTGTCTGCCGCCCTCTCTCTCTCTGTCTGCCGCCCTCTCCTCGTTCCTCCCCCCCTCTCTCTCTCTGTCTGTCCCTCTCTCTCTCTCTCTGTCTGCCGCCCTCTCTCTCTCTGTCTGCCGCCCTCTCTCTCTGCCGCCCTCTCTCTCTCTGTCTGCCGCCCTCCCCCTCTCTGTCTGCCGCCCTCTCTCTCTCTGTCTGCCGCACCCTCTCTCTCTGTCTGCCGCCCTCTCTCTCTCTGTCTGCCACCCTCTCTCTCTCTGTCTGCCGCCCTCTCTCTCCCTCTGTCTGCCGCCCTCTCTCTCTCTGTCTGCCGCCCTCTCTCTCCCTGTCTGCCGCCCTCTCTCTCTCTGTCTGTCCCCCTCTCTCTCTCTGTGTGCCGCCCTCTCTCTCTCTGTGTGCCGCCCTCTCTCTCTCTGTGTGCCGCCCTCTCTCTCTCTGTGTGCCGCCCTCTCTCTCTCTGTCTGCCGCCCTCTCTCTCTCTGTCTGCCGCCCTCTCTCTCTCTGTGTGCCGCCCTCTCTCTCTCTGTGTGCCGCCCTCTCTCTCTCTGTCTGCCGCCCTCTCTCTCTCTGTCTGCCGCCCTCTCTCTCTCTGTCTGCCGCCCTCTCTCTCTCTGTGTGCCGCCCTCTCTCTCTCTGTGTGCCGCCCTCTCTCTCTCTGTGTGCCGCCCTCTCTCTCTGTCTGCCGCCCTCTCTCTCTCTGTGTGCCGCCCTCTCTCTCTCTGTGTGCCGCCCTCTCTCTCTCTGTGTGCCGCCCCCTCTCTCTCTGTCTGCCGCCCTCTCTCTCTCTGTCTGCCGCCCTCTCTCTCTCTGTCTGCCGCCCTCTCTCTCTCTGTCTGCCGCCCTCTCTCTCTCTGTCTGCCGCCCTCTCTCTCTCTGTCTGCCCCCCCTCTCGCTCTGTCTGCCCCCCCGCTCTCTCTGTCTGCCCCCCCTCTCTCTCTGTCTGCCCCCCCTCTCTCTCTGTCTGCCCCCCCTCTCTCTCTGTCTGCCCCCCCTCTCTCTGTCTGCCCCCATCTCTCCCTCTGTCTGCCCCCATCTCTCCCTCTGTCTGCCGCCCTCTCTCTCTCTCTGTCTGCCGCCCTCTCTCTCTCTCTGTCTGCCGCCCTCTCTCTCCTCGTTCTGCCCCCTCTCTGTCTGTCTGTCCCTCTCTCTCTCTGTCTGTCCCTCTCTCTCTCTCTCTGTCTGTCCCTCTCTCTCTCTCTGTCTGTCCCTCTCTCTCTGTCTGTCCCTCTCTCTCTCTCCATCTGTCCCTCTCTCTCTCTCTCTGTCTGTCCCTCTCTCTCTCTCTCTCTGTCTGTCCCTCTCTCTCTCTCTCTCTGTCTGTCCCCCTCTCTCTCTCTGTCTGTCCCGCTCTCTCTCTCTGTCTGTCCCCCTCTCTCTCTCCGTCTGTCCCTCTCTCTCTGTCCCCATCTCTCTTTCTGTCTGCGCCCCTCTCTCTCTCTGTCTGTCCCTCTCTCTCTCTGTCTGTCCATCTCTCTCTCTGTCTGTCCCGCTCTCTCTCTCTCTGTCTATCCCGCTCTCTCTCTCTCTGTCTGTCCCTCTCCCTCTCTCCCTCTCTCTGTCCCTCTCTCTCTCTCTGTCTGTTGCTCTCTCTCTCTCTGTCTGTCCCCCCTCTCTCTCTGTCTGTCCCTCTCTCTCTCTGTCTGTCCCTCTCTCTCTCTGTCTGTCCCTCTCTCTCTCTGTCTGTCCCTCTCTCTCTCTGTCTGTCCCCGACTCTCTCTGTCTGTCCCTCTCTCTCTCTGTCCGCCCCTCTCTCTCTCTCTGTCTGCCCCCCCCTCTCTCTGTCTGCCCCACCCCTCTCTGTCTGCCCCCCCCTCTCTCTGTCTGCCCCCCCCCTCTCTCTGTCTGCCCCCCCTCTCTCTGTCTGCCCCCCCCCTCTCTCTGTCTGCCCCCCTCTCTCTCTCTGTCTGCCCCCCTCTCTCTCTCTGTCTGCCCCCTCTCTCACTCTGTCTGCCCCCCTCTCTCTCTCTGTCTGCCGACCTCTCTCTCTCTGTCTGCCGCCCTCTCTCTCTCTGTCTGCCGCCCTCTCTCTCCTCGTTCTGCCCCGCTCTCTCTCTCTGTCTGTCCCTCTCTCTCTCTCTGTCCCTCTCCCTCTCTGTCTGTCCCTCTCTCTCTCTGTCTGTCCCTCTCTCTCTCTGTCTGTCCTTCTCGCTCTCTGTCTGTCCCTCTCTCTCTTTGTCTGTCCCTCTCTCTCTCTGTCTGTTCCTCTCTCTCTCTCTGTCTGTTCCTCTCTCTCTCTCTGTCTGTCCCTCTCTCTCTCTCTCTGTCTGTCCCGCTCTCTCTCTCTCTGTCTGTCCCGCTCTCTCTCTCTCTGTCTGTCCCTCTCCCTCTCTCCCTCTCTCTGTCCCTCTCTCTCTCTCTGTCTGTCGCTCTCTCTCTCTCTGTCTGTCCCCCCTCTCTCTCTCTGTCTGTCCCTCTCTCTGTCTGTCCCTCTCTCTCTCTGTCTGTCCCTCTCTCTCTCTGTCTGTCCCTCTCTCTCTCTGTCTGTCCCCGACTCTCTCTGTCTGTCCCTCTCTCTCTCTGTCCGCCCCTCTCTCTCTCTCTGTCTGCCCCCCCCTCTCTCTGTCTGCCCCCCCCTCTCTCTGTCTGTCCCCCCTCTCTCTGTCTGCCCCCCCTCTCTCTCTGTCTGCCCCCCTCTCTCTCTCTGTCTGCCCCCTCTCTCACTCTGTCTGCCCCCTCTCTCTCTCTGTCTGCCGACCTCTCTCTCTCTGTCTGCCGCCCTCTCTCTCTCTGTCTGCCGCCCTCTCTCTCTCTGTCTGCCGCCCTCTCTCTCCTCGTTCTGCCCCGCTCTCTCTCTCTGTCTGTCCCTCTCTCTCTCTCTGTCTGTCCCTCTCTCTCTCTCTGTCTGTCCCTCTCTCTCTCCCTGTCTGTCCCTCTCTCTCTGTCTGTCCCTCTCTCTCTCTCTGTCTGTCCCTCTCTCTCTCTCTCTGTCTGCGCCCCTCTCTCACTCTGTTAGCACCTCTCTCTCTCTGTCTGCACCTGTCTCTCTCTCTGTCTGCCCGCACCCTCTCTCTGTCTGCCCCCCTCTCTCTCTGTCTGCCACCCCTCTCTCTCTGTCTGCCCCCTCTCTCTCTGTCTGCCCCTCTCTCTCTCTCTCTGTCTGCCCCTCTCTCTCTCTGTCTGCCCCTCTCTCTCTCTGTCTGCCCCTCTCTCTCTCTGTCTGCCCCTCTCTCTCTCTGTCTGCCCCTCTCTCTCTCTGTCTGCCCTCTCTCTCTCTGTCTGCCCCTCTCTCTCTCTGTCTGCCCCTCTCTCTCTCTGTCTGCCCCTCTCTCTCTCTGTCTGCCCCTCTCTCTCTCTCTGTCTGCCCCTCTCTCTCTCTGTCTGCCCCTCTCTCTCTCTCTGTCTGCCCCTCTCTCTCTCTGTCTGTCCCTCTCTCTCTGTCTGTCTGTCCCTCTCTCTCTCTGTCTCTGTCCCTCTCTCTCTCTGTCTCTGTCCCTCTCTCTCTCTGTCTGCCGCCCTCTCTCTCTCTGTCTGCCGCCCTCTCTCTCTCTGTCTGCCGCCCTCTCTCTCCTCGTTCTGCCCCGCTCTCTCTCTCTGTCTGTCCCTCTCTCTCTGTCTGTCCCTCTCCCTCTCTGTCTGTCCCTCTCTCTCTCTGTCTGTCCCTCTCTCTCTCTGTCTGTCCTTCTCGCTCTCTGTCTGTCCCTCTCTCTCTTTGTCTGTCCCTCTCTCTCTCTGTCTGTTCCTCTCTCTCTCTCTGTCTGTTCCTCTCTCTCTCTCTGTCTGTTCCTCTCTCTCTCTCTGTCTGTCCCTCTCTCTCTTCTCTCTCTGTCTGTCCCGCTCTCTCTCTCTCTGTCTGTCCCGCTCTCTCTCTCTCTGTCTGTCCCTCTCCCTCTCTCCCTCTCTCTGTCCCTCTCTCTCTCTCTGTCTGTCGCTCTCTCTCTCTCTGTCTGTCCCCCCTCTCTCTCTCTGTCTGTCCCTCTCTCTCTCTGTCTGTCCCTCTCTCTCTCTGTCTGTCCCTCTCTCTCTCTGTCTGTCCCTCTCTCTCTCTGTCTGTCCCCGACTCTCTCTGTCTGTCCCTCTCTCTCTCTGTCCGCCCCTCTCTCTCTCTCTGTCTGCCCCCCCCTCTCTCTGTCTGCCCCCCCCCTCTCTCTGTCTGCCCCCCCCTCTCTCTGTCTGTCCCCCCCTCTCTCTGTCTGCCCCCCCTCTCTCTCTGTCTGCCCCCCTCTCTCTCTCTGTCTGCCCCCTCTCTCACTCTGTCTGCCCCCCTCTCTCTCTCTGTCTGCCGACCTCTCTCTCTCTGTCTGCCGCCCTCTCTCTCTCTGTCTGCCGCCCTCTCTCTGTCTGCCGCCCTCTCTCTCCTCGTTCTGCCCCGCTCTCTCTCTCTGTCTGTCCCTCTCTCTCTCTCTGTCTGTCCCTCTCTCTCTCTCTGTCTGTCCCTCTCTCTCTCCCTGTCTGTCCCTCTCTCTCTGTCTGTCCCTCTCTCTCTCTCTGTCTGTCCCTCTCTCTCTCTCTCTGTCTGCGCCCCTCTCTCACTCTGTTAGCACCTCTCTCTCTCTGTCTGCACCTGTCTCTCTCTCTGTCTGCCCGCACCCTCTCTCTGTCTGCCCCCCTCTCTCTCTGTCTGCCACCCCTCTCTCTCTGTCTGCCCCCTCTCTCTCTGTCTGCCCCTCTCTCTCTCTCTCTGTCTGCCCCTCTCTCTCTCTGTCTGCCCCTCTCTCTCTCTGTCTGCCCCTCTCTCTCTCTGTCTGCCCCTCTCTCTCTCTGTCTGCCCCTCTCTCTCTCTGTCAGCCCCTCTCTCTCTCTGTCTGCCCCTCTCTCTCTCTGTCTGCCCCTCTCTCTCTCTCTGTCTGCCCCTCTCTCTCTCTGTCTGCCCCTCTCTCTCTCTGTCTGCCCCTCTCTCTCTCTGTCTGTCCCTCTCTCTCTGTCTGTCTGTCCCTCTCTCTCTCTGTCTGTCCCTCTCTCTCTCTGTCTGTCCCTCACTCTCTCTGTCTGTCCCTATCTCTCTCTGTCTGTCCCTGTCTCTCTCTGTCTGTCCCTCTCTCTCTCTGTCTGCCCCTCTCTCTCTCTGCCTGCCCCTCTCTCTCTCTCTCTGTCTGCCCTCTCTCTCTCTCTCTGTCTGCCCCTCTCTCTCTCTGTCTGCCCCTCTCTCTCTCTGTCTGCCCCTCTCTCTCTCTGTCTGCCCCTCTCTCTCTCTGTCTGCCCCTCACTCTCTCTGTCTGTCCCTCTCTCTCTCTCTCTGTCTATCCCTCTCTCTCTCTTTCTCTCTCTGTCTGTCCCTCTCTCTCTCTGTCTGTCCCTCACTCTCTCTCTGTCTGTCCCTCTCTCTCTCTCTGCCTGTCTCTCTCTCTCTCTCTGTCTGTCCCTCTCTCTCTCTCTGTCTGTCCCCCTCTCTCCGTCTGTCCCTCTCTCTCTCTATCTGTCCCTCTCTCTCTCTCTGTCTGTCCCTCTCTCTCTCTCTGTCTGTCCCTCTCTCTCTCTCTGTCTGTCCCTCTCTCTCTCTCTGTCTGTCCCTCTCTCTCTCTGTCTGTCCCTCTCTCTCTCTGTCTGCGCCCCTCTCTCTCTCTGTCAGCCCCTCATTCTTTCTGTCTGCCCCTCTCTCTCTCTGTCAGTCCCTCTCTCTCTCTCTGTCTGTCCATCTCTCTCTTTCTCTCTCTCTGTCTGTCCCTCTCTCTCTCTATCTGTCCCTCTCTCTCTCTCTGTCTGTCCCTCTCTCTCTGTCTGTCCATCTCTCTCTCTCTCTCTCTCTATCTGTCCCTCTCTCTCTCTCTGTCTGTCCCTCTCTCTCTGCCTCTCTCTCTCTGTCTGTCCCCCTCTCTCTCTCTGTCTGTCCTTCTCGCTCTCTGTCTGTCCCTCTCTCTCTGTCTGTCCCTCTCCCTCTCTCTCTCTGTCTGTCCCTCTCTCTCTCTCTCTGTCTGTCCCTCTCTCTCTCTCTCTGCCTGTCCCTCTCTCTCTCTCTGTCTGTCCCTCTCTCTCTCTCTGTCCCTCTCTCTCTCTCTCTGTCCCTCTCTCTCTCTCTGTCCCTCTCTCTCTCTGTCTGTCCCTCTCTCTCTCTCTCTGTCCCTCTCTCTCTCTCTGTCCCTCTCTCTCTCTCTCTCTGCCTGTCCCTCTCTCTCTCTCTCTCTCTCTGTCTGTCCCTCTCTCTCTCTCTCTCTCTGTCTGCCCCCCTCTCTCTCTGTCTGTCCTTCTTTTTCTCTGTCTGTCCCTCTCTCTCTCTGCCTGTCCCTCTCTCTCTCTGTCTGTCCCTCTCTCTCTGTCTGTCCCTCTCTCTCTGTCTGCCCCCTCTCTCTCTGTCTGCCCCCCTCTCTCTCTGTCTGCCCCCCTCTCTCTCTGTCTGCCCCCCTCTCTCTCTGTCTGCCCCCTCTCTCTCTGTCTGCCCCCCTCTCTCTCTGTCTGCCCCCTCTCTCTCTGTCTGCCCCCCTCTCTCTCTGTCTGCCCCCCTCTCTCTCTGTCTGCCCCCTCTCACTCTGTCTGCCCCTCTCTCTCTCTGTCTGCCCCTCTCTCTCTCTGTCTGACCCTCTCTGTCTGTCCCTGTCTCTCTCTCTGTCTGTCCCCCTCTATCTCTCCGTCTGTCCCTCTCTCTCTCTGTCTGTCCCTCTCTCTCTCTCTCTCTGTCTGTCCCTCTCTCTCTGTATCTGTCCCTCTCACTCTCTCTGTCTGTCCCTCTCTCTCTCTCTGTCTGTCTCTCTCTCTCTCTCTCTGTCTGTCCCTCTCTCTCTCTGTCTGTCCCTCTCTCTCCGTCTGTCCCTCTCTCTCTCTCCGTCTGTCCCTCTCTCTCTGTCTGTCCCTCTCTCTCTCTGTCTGTCCCCCCTCTCCGTCTGTCCCTCTCTATCTGTCCCTCTCTCTCTCTCTGTCTGTCCCTCTCTCTCTCTCTCTCTCTGTCTGTCCCTCACTCTGTCTGCCCCTCTCTCTCTCTGTCTGCGCCCCTCTCTCTCTCTGTCAGCCCCTCTCTCTTTCTGTCAGCCCCTCTCTCTCTCCCTGTCTGTCCCTCTCTCTCTCTCTGTCAGTCCCTCTCTCTCTGTCTGTCCCTCTCTCTCTCTCTGTCTGTCCCTCTCTCTCTCTCTCTGTCTGTCCCTCTCTCTCTCTCCATCTGTCCCTCTCTCTCTGTCTGTCCTCTCTCTCTCTCTGTCTGTCCCTCTCTCTCTCTGTCTGTCCCTCGCTCTCTCTCTCTGTCTGTCCCTCTCTCTCTCTCCATCTGTCCCAGTCTCTCTCTCTCTGTCTGTCCCAGTTTCTCTCTCTCTGTCTGTCCCTCTCTCTCTGTCTGTCCCTCTCTCTCTGTCTGTCCCTCTCTCTCTGTCTGTCCCTCTCTCTCTGTCTGTCCCCCTCTCTCTCTCTGTCTGTTCCCCTCTCTCTCTCTGTCTGTCCCCCTCGCTCTCTCTGTCTGTCCCCCTCTCTCTCTCTGTCTGTCCCCCTCTCTCTCTCTCTGTCTGTCCCCCTCTCTCTCCGTCTGTCCCTCTCTCTCTCTCTGTCCCCATCTCTCTTTCTGTCTGCGCCCCTCTCTCTCTCTGTCTGCCACCTCTCTCTCTCTGTCTGTCCCCCTCTCTCTCTGTCTGTCCCTCTCTCTCTCTGTCTGTCCCGCTCTCTCTCTCTCTGTCTGTCCCTCTCCCTCTCTCTGTCCCACTCTCTTTCTCTCTCTCTGTCCCTCTCTCTCTCTCTGTCCCTCTCTCTCTCTCTCTCTCTGTCCCTCTCTCTCTCTCTCTCTGTCCCTCTCTCTCTCTCTCTGTCCCTCTCTCTCTCTCTCTCTCTCTCTCTGTCCCTCTCTCTCTCTGTCCCTCTCTCTCTCTGTCCCTCTCTCTCTCCCTCTCTCTCTCTCTCTCCCTCTCTCTCTCTCTGTCCCTCTCTATCTCTGTCCCTCTCTCTCTATCTCTGTCCCCCTCTCTCTCTCTCTCTCTCTCTCTGTCAGCCCCCCCCCCTCTCTCTCTCTGTCTGCCACCCTCTCTCTCCTCAGACTGTCCCTCTCTCTCTCTGTCTGCGCCCCTCTCTCTGTCTGCCCCTCTCTCCTTCTGTCTGCGTCCCTCTCTCTCTCTGTCTGCCCCTCTCTCTCTGTCTGCCCCCCTCTCTCTCTCTCCGTCTGTCCCTCTCTCTCCCTGTCTGCCCCTCTCTCTCTCCCTGTCTGCGCCACTCTCTCTCTCTGTCTCCCCCTCTCTCTCTCTGTCTCCCCTCTCTCTCTCTGTCTCCCCCTTTCTCTCTCTGTCTGTCCCTGTCTCTCTCTGTCTGTCCCTGTCTCTCTCTGTCTGTCCCTGTCTCTCTCTGTCTGTCCCTGTCTCTCTCTGTCTGTCCCTGTCTCTCTCTGTCTGTCCGTGTCTCTCTCTGTCTGTCCCTGTCTCTCTCTGTCTGTCCCTGTCTCTCTCTGTCTGTCCCTGTCTCTCTCTGTCTGTTCATGTCTCTCTCTGTCTGTTCCTGTCTCTCTCTGTCTGTCCCTGTCTCTCTCTGTCTGTCCCTCTCTCTCTCTCTGTCTGTCCCCTCTCTCTCTCTGTCTGTCCCTCTCTCTCTCTCTGTCTGTCCCTCTCTCTCTCTCTGTCTGTCCCTCTCTCTCTCTCTGTCTGTCCCTCTCTCTCTCTCTGTCTGTCCCTCTCTCTCTCTGTCTGTCCCTCTCTCTCTCTCTGTCTGTCCCTCTCTCTCTCTCTGTCTGTCCCTCTCTCTGTCTGTCCCTCTATCTCTCTCTCTCTCTGTCTGTCCCTCTATCTCTCTCTCTCTCTGTCTGTCCCTCTCTCTCTCTCCTCTGTCCGTCCCTCTCTCTGTCTGTCCCTCTCTCTGTCTGTCCCTCTCTCTGTCTGTCCCTCTCTCTGTCTGTCCCTCTCTCTCTCTTTGTCTGTCCCTCTCTCTCTTTCTATCCCTCTCACTCTCTCTCTCTGTCTGTCCCTCTCTCTGTCTGTCCCTCTCTCTCTCTGTCTGTCCCTC
Organism: Mustelus asterias; assembly: GCF_964213995.1. Taxonomy (NCBI): domain Eukaryota; kingdom Metazoa; phylum Chordata; class Chondrichthyes; order Carcharhiniformes; family Triakidae; genus Mustelus; species Mustelus asterias. The sequence goes on along the minus strand of NW_027592575.1, from coordinate 4,955 downwards.
TCTCTCTGTCTGTCCCTCTCTCTCTGTCTGTCCCTCTCTCTCTGTCTGTCCCTCTCTCTCTGTCTGTCCCTCTCTCTCTGTCTGTCCCTCTCTCTCTGTCTGTCCCTCTCTCTGTCTGTCCCTCTCTCTCTCTTTGTCTGTCCCTCTCTCTCTTTCTATCCCTCTCACTCTCTCTCTCTGTCTGTCCCTGTCCCTCTCTCTCTCTGCCTGTCCCTCTCTCTCTCTGTCTGTCCCTCTCTCTCTCTCTGTCTGTCCCTCTCTCTCTCTGTCTGTCCCTCTCTCTCTGTCTGTCCCTCTCTCCCTGTCTGTCCCTCTCTCTCTGTCTGTCCCTCTCTCTCTGTCTGTCCCTCTCTCTCTGTCTGTCCCTCTGTCTCTCTGTCTGTCCCTCTCTCTCTGTCTGTCCCTCTCTCTCTGTCTGTCCCTCTCTCTCTGTCTGTCCCTCTCTCTCTGTCTGTCCCTCTCTCTCTGTCTGTCCCTCTCTCTCTGTCTGTCCCTCTCTCTCTGTCTGTCCCTCTCTCTCTGTCGGTCCCTCTCTCTCTGTCTGTCCCTCTCTCTCTGTCTGTCCCTCTCTCTCTCTCTGTCCCTCTCTCTATCTCTCTGTCCCTCTCTCTCTCTCTCTGTCCCTCTCTCTCTCTCTCTGTCCCTCTCTCTCTCTCTGTCCCTCTCTCTCTCTCTGTCCCTCTCTCTCTCTCTGTCCCTCTCTCTCTCTCTGTCCCTCTCTCTCTCTCTCGCTCTCTCTCTCTCTCTGTCTGTCCCTCTCTCTCTGTCTGTCTCTCTCTCTCTGTCTGTCTCTCTCTCTCTGTCTGTCTCTCTCTCTCTGTCTGTCCCTCTCTCTCTGTCTGTCCCTCTCTCTCTGTCTGTCCCTCTCTCTCTGTCTGTCCCTCTCTCTCTGTCTGTCCCTCTCTCTCTCTCTGTCTGTCCCTCTCTCTCTCTCTGTCTGTCCCTCTCTCTCTCTCTGTCTGTCCCTCTCTCTCTCTCTGTCTGTCCCTCTCTCTCTCTGTCTGTCCCTCTCTCTCTCTCTGTCTGTCCCTCTCTCTCTCTCTGTCTGTCCCTCTCTCTCTCTCTGTCTGTCCCTCTCCCTCTCTCTGTCTGTCCCTGTCTCTGTCTGTCCCTCTCTCTCTCTTTGTCTGTCCCTCTCTCTCTCTCTCTCTGTCTGTCCCTCTCTCTCTGTCTGTCCCTCTCCCTCTCTCTGTCTGTCCCTCTCTCTGTCTGCCCCTCTCTCTCTCTTTGTCTGTCCCTCTCTCTCTTTCTATCCCTCTCACTCTCTCTCTCTGTCTGTCCCTATCCCTCTCTCTCTCTGTCTGTCCCTCTCTCTCTCTCTGTCTGTCCCTCTCTCTCTCTCTGTCTGTCCGTCTCTCTCTCTCTCTGTCCCTCTATCTCTCGGTCTGTCCCTCTCTCTCTGTCTGTCCCTCTCTCTCTGTCTGTCCCTCTCTCTCTGTCTGTCCCTCTCTCTCTGACTGTCCCTCTCTCTCTGTCTGTCCCTCTCTCTCTGTCTGTCCCTCTCTCTCTGTCTGTCCCTCTCTCTCTGTCTGTCCCTCTCTCTCTGTCTGTCCCTCTCTCTCTGTCTGTCCCTCTCTCTCTGTCTGTCCCTCTCTCTCTGTCTGTCCCTCTCTCTCTGTCTGTCCCTCTCTCTCTGTCTGTCCCTCTCTCTCTGTCTGTCCCTCTCTCTCTGTCTGTCCCCCTCTCTCTGTCTCTCCCTCTCTCTCTGTCTCTCCCTCTCTCTCTGTCTCTCCCTCTCTCTCTGTCTCTCCCTCTCTCTCTGTCTCTCCCTCTCTCTCTGTCTCTCCCTCTCTCTCTGTCTCTCCCTCTCTCTCTGTCTCTCCCTCTCTCTCTGTCTCTCCCTCTCTCTCTGTCTCTCCCTCTCTCTCTGTCTCTCCCTCTCTCTCTGTCTCTCCCTCTCTCTCTGTCTCTCCCTCTCTGTCTGTCTGTCTCTCTGTCTCTCTCTCTGTCTGTCCGTCTCTCTCTCTGTCTGTCCCTCTCTCTCTCTGTCTGTCCCTCTCTCTCTCTCTCTCTGTCTGTCCCTCTCTCTCTCTCTCTCTCTGTCTGTCCCTCTCTCTCTCTCTCTGTCTGTCCCTCTGTCTCTCTGTTTGTCCCTCTCTCTGTCTGTCCCTCTCTCTCTTTCTCTCTCTCTCTGTCTGTCCCTCTCTCTCTCTGTCTGTCCCTCTCTCTCTCTGTCTTTCCCTCTCTCTCTCTCTCTCTCTGTCCCTCTCTCTCTCTCTCTGTCCCTCTCTCTCTCTCTGTCTGCTCCCCTCTCTCTCTCTCTCTCTGTCTGCCCCTCTCTCTCTCTGCCCCCCTCTCTCTCTGTCTCTCTCTTTCTCTCTGTCTGTCCCCCTCTCTCTCTCTCTGTCCCTCTCTCTCTCTCTCTCTCTGCCTGCCCCTCTCTCTGTTTCTCTGTCTGTCCCTCTCTCTCTCTCTCTCTGTCTCTGTCTCTCTCTCTCTGTGTCCCTCTCTCTCT
>NW_027592574.1:0-50526 GCF_964213995.1 Mustelus asterias | reverse complement strand
CTCACTACCCCGCCCCAGCCCCTCACTCCCCACCCCCAGACCCTCATTCCCCCGCCCCAGCCCCTCACTCCCCTGCCCCAGCCCCTCACTTCCGCGGCCACAGCCACTCACTCCCCGGCCCCAGCCTCTCGCTCCCCTGCCCCAGCCCCTCACTCCCCCGCCCCAGCCCCTCACTCCCCCGCCCCAGCCCCTCACTCCCCCGCCCCAGCCCCTCACTCCCCCGCCCCAGCCCCTCACTCCCCCGCCTCAGCCCCTCACTCCCCTGCCCCAGCCCCTCACTCCCCCGCCCCAGCCCCACATTCCCTCGCACCTCACTCCCCTGCCCCAGCCCCCCACTCCCCCGGCCCAGCCCCACACTCCCCCGCCCCTCACTCCCCTGCCCCAGCCCCACACTCCCCCCGCCCCTCACTCCCCTGCCCCAGCCCCCCACTCCCCCGCCCCAGCCCTTCACCTCCCCTCCCCCAGCCCCTCACTCGACCGCCCCCAGCCCCTCACTCCCCCGCCCCCAGCCCCTCACTCCCCCGCCCCCAGCCCCTCACTCCCCCGCCACTCAGTCCCCCGCCCCAGCCACTCACTATCCAGCCCCAGCCCCTCACTCCCCCGGCCCCAGCCCCTCACTCCCCGGCCCCAGCACCTCAGTCCCCCGCCCCAGCCCCACACTCCCCCGCCCCTCACTCCCCTGCCCAAGCCCCTCAGTCCCCCGCCCCAGCCCCTCACTCCCCCGCCCTCAGCCCCTCACTCCCCCGCCCTAGCCCCTCACTCCCCCGCCCCAGCCCCTCACACCCCCGCCCTCAGCCCCTCACTCCCCCGCCCTCAGCCCCTCACTCCCCCGCCCCAGCCCCTCACTCCCCCGCCCCAGCACCTCACTCCCCCGCCCCAGCCCCTCAGTCCCCCGGCCCCAGCCCCTCACTCCCCAGCCCCAGCCGCTCACTCCTGCACCCAGCCCCTCACCCCCCGCTCCAGCCGCTTACTCCCGCGCCCCCAGCCCCTCACTCCCCCGCCCCAGCCCCTCACTCCCCCGCCCCCAGCCCTTCATTCCCCCGCCCCCAGCCTCTCACTCCCCCAGCCCCTCACTCCCCCGCCACTCACTCCCCCGCCCCAGCCGCACACTCCCCCTGCCCCATCCCCTCACTCCCCCGGCCCCAGACCCTCACTCCCGCGCCCCAGCCCTTCACTCCCCCGGCCCCAGCCCCTCACTCCCCTGCCCCAGCCCTTCACTCCCCCGCCCCAGCCCTTCACTCCCCCGCCCCAGCCCCACACTCCCCCGGCCCCAGCCCCTCACTCCCCCGCCCCAGCCCTTCACTCCCCGCCTCAGCCCCTCACTCCCCCGCCCGAGCCCTTCACTCCCCCGCCCCAGCCCCACACTCGCCCGCCCCAGCCCCTCACTCCCCCGCCCCAGACCCTCACTCCCCCGCCCCAGCCCCTCACTCGCCCACCCCAGCCCCTCACTCCCCCGCCCCAGCCCCTCACTCCCCCGCCCCTCACTCCCCTGCCCCAGCACCTCTCTTCCGCGGCCCCAGCCACTCACTCCCCCGGCCACAGCCCCTCACTCTCCCGGTCCCAGCCCCTCACTCCCCTGGCCCCAGCCCCTCACTCCCCGGACCCAGCCCCTCACTCCCCCGGCCACAGCCCCTCACTCCCCCGCCCCAGACCCTCACTCCCCCGCCCCAGCCCCTCACTCCCCTGCCCCAGCCCCTCACTTCCACGGCTACAGCCACTCACTCCCCGGCCCCAGCCTCTCGCTCCCCTGCCCCAGCCCCTCACTCCCCCGCCCCAGCCCCTCACTCCCCCGCCTCAGCCCCTCACTCCCCTGCCCCAGCCCCTCAATCCCCCACCCCTGCCCCACACTCCCTCGCACTTCACTCCCCTGCCCCAGCCCCCCACTCCCCCGGCCCAGCCTCAAACTCCCCCGCCCCTCACTCCCCTGCCCCAGCCCCACACTCCCCCGCCCCTCACTCCCCTGCCCCAGGCCCCCACTCCCCCGCCCCAGCCCTTCACTCCCCCTCCCCCAGCCCCTCACTCGCCCGCCCTCAGCCCCTCACTCCCCCGCCGCCAGCCCCTCACTCCCCCGGCCACAGCCCTTCACTCCCCCGCCCCAGCCCCTCACTCCCCCGCCCCCGCCACTCACTACCCCGCCCCAGCCCCTCACTCACCCACCCCAGACCCCTCACTCCCCCGCCCCAGCCCCTCACTCCCCCGCCCCTCACTCCCCTGCCCCAGCCCCTCACTTCCGCGGCCACAGCCACTCACTCCCCGGCCCCAGCCTCTCGCTCCCCCTGCCCCAGCCCCTCACTCCCCCGCCCCAGCCCCTCACTCCCCCGCCCCAGCCCCTCACTCCCCCGCCCCAGCCCCTCACTCCCCCGCCCCAGCCCCTCACTCCCCCGCCTCAGCCCCTCACTCCCCTGCCCCAGCCCCTCACTCCCCCGCCCCAGCCCCACATTCCCTCGCACCTCACTCCCCTGCCCCAGCCCCCCACTCCCCCGGCCCAGCCCCACACTCCCCCGCCCCTCACTCCCCTGCCCCAGCCCCACACTCCCCCGCCCCTCACTCCCCTGCCCCAGTCCCTCACTCCCCTGCCCCCAGTCCCTCACTCCCCCGCCACTCACTCCCCCAGCCCCTCACTCCCCCGGCCCCAGCCCCTCACTCCTCGGCCCCAGCACCTCACTCCCCCGCCCCAGCCACTCACTCCCCCGCCCCCGCCCCATCCCCCACCCCAGCCCCAGCCCCTCACTCCCCCTCCCCTCACTCCCCTGCCCCAGCCCCTCACTCCCCAGCCCCTCACTCCCCCGGCCCCAGCCACTCACTCCCCGGCCCCAGCCTCTCACTCCCCTGCCCCAGCCCCTCACTCCCCCGCCTCAGCCCCTCACTCCCCTGCCCCAGCCCCTCACTCCCCCGCCCCAGCCCTTCACTCCCCCGCCTCAGCCCCTCACTCCCCCGCCCGAGCCCTTCACTCCCCCGCCCCAGCCCCACACTCGCCCGCCCCAGCCCCTCACTCCCCCGCCCCAGACCCTCACTCCCCCGCCCCAGCCCCTCACTCGCCCACCCCAGCCCCTCACTCCCCCGCCCCAGCCCCTCACTCCCCCGCCCCTCACACCCCTGCCCCAGCACCTCTCTTCCGCGGCCCCAGCCACTCACTCCCCCGGCCACAGCCCCTCACTCTCCCGGTCCCAGCCCCTCACTCCCCTGGCCCCAGCCCCTCACTCCCCCGGACCCAGCCCCTCACTCCCCCGGCCACAGCCCCTCACTCCCCCGCCCCAGCCCCACACTCCCCCGGCCCCAGCCCCTCACTCCCCCGCCCCAGCCCTTCACTCCCCCGCCTCAGCCCCTCACTCCCCCGCCCGAGCCCTTCACTCCCCCGCCCCAGCCCCACACTCGCCCGCCCCAGCCCCTCACTCCCCCGCCCCAGACCCTCACTCCCCCGCCCCAGCCCCTCACTCGCCCACCCCAGCCCCTCACTCCCCCGCCCCAGCCCCTCACTCCCCCGCCCCTCACTCCCCTGCCCCAGCACCTCTCTTCCGCGGCCCCAGCCACTCACTCCCCCGGCCACAGCCCCTCACTCTCCCGGTCCCAGCCCCTCACTCCCCTGGCCCCAGCCCCTCACTCCCCCGGACCCAGCCCCTCACTCCCCCGGCCACAGCCCCTCACTCCCCCGCCCCAGACCCTCACTCCCCCGCCCCAGCCCCTCACTCCCCTGCCCCAGCCCCTCACTTCCACGGCTACAGCCACTCACTCCCGGCCCCAGCCTCTCGCTCCCCTGCCCCAGCCCCTCACTCCCCCCGCCCCAGCCCCTCACTCCCCCGCCTCCAGCCCCTCACTCCCCTGCCCCAGCCCCTCAATCCCCCACCCCTGCCCCACACTCCCTCGCACTTCACTCCCCTGCCCCAGCCCCCCACTCCCCCGGCCCAGCCTCAAACTCCCCCGCCCCTCACTCCCCTGCCCCAGCCCCACACTCCCCCGCCCCTCACTCCCCTGCCCCAGGCCCCCACTCCCCCGCCCCAGCCCTTCACTCCCCGCCCCCAGCCCCTCACTCGCCCGCCCTCAGCCCCTCACTCCCCCGCCCCCAGCCCCTCACTCCCCCGGCCCACAGCCCTTCACTCCTCCGCCCCAGCCCCTCACTCCCCCGCCCCCGCCACTCACTACCCCGCCCCAGCCCCTCACTCACCCACCCCAGACCCTCACTCCCCCGCCCCAGCCCCTCACTCCCCCGCCCCTCACTCCCCTGCCCCAGCCCCTCACTTCCGCGGCCACAGCCACTCACTCCCCGGCCCCAGCCTCTCGCTCCCCTGCCCCAGCCCCTCACTCCCCCGCCCCAGCCCCTCACTCCCCCCGCCCCCAGCCCCTCACTCCCCCGCCCCAGCCCCTCACTCCCCCGCCCCAGCCCCTCACTCCCCCGCCTCAGCCCCTCACTCCCCTGCCCCAGCCCCTCACTCCCCCGCCCCAGCCCCACATTCCCTCGCACCTCACTCCCCTGCCCCAGCCCCCCACTCCCCCGGCCCAGCCCCACACTCCCCCGCCCCTCACTCCCCTGCCCCAGCCCCACACTCCCCCGCCCCTCACTCCCCTGCCCCAGTCCCTCACTCCCCTGCCCCCAGTCCCTCACTCCCCCGCCACTCACTCCCCCGCCCCAGCCCCTCACTCCCCCGGCCCCAGCCCCTCACTCCCCGGCCCCAGCACCTCACTCCCCCGCCCCAGCCACTCACTCCCCCGCCCCCGCCCCATCCCCCACCCCAGCCCCAGCCCCTCACTCCCCCTCCCCTCACTCCCCTGCCCCAGCCCCTCACTCCCCAGCCCCTCACTCCCCCGGCCCCAGCCACTCACTCCCCGGCCCCAGCCTCTCACTCCCCTGCCCCAGCCCCTCACTCCCCCGCCTCAGCCCCTCACTCCCCTGCCCCAGCCCCTCACTCCCCTGCCCCAGCCCCTCACTCCCCTGCCCCAGCCCCTCACTCCCGCGCCCCAGCCCCTCACTCCCCCGCCCCTCACTCCCCTGCCCCAGCCCCTCACTCCCCCGCCCCAGCCCCACACTCCTCCGCCCCTCACTCCCCTGCCCCAGCCCCTCAATCCTCCGCCCCATCGACTCACTCCCCCCGCCCAAGCCCCTCACTCCCCCGCCCCAGACCCTCACTCCCCCCGCCCCAGACCCTCACTCCCCCGCCCCAGACCCTCACTCCCCCGCCCCAGCCCCTCACTCCCCGCCCCAGCCCTTCACTCCCCCGGCCCCACCCCCTCACTCCCCCGCCCCAGCCCGTCACTCCCCCGCCCCAGCCCCTCACTCCCCCGGCCCCAGCCGCTCACTCCGGCGGCCCCAGCCCCTCACAACCCCGGCCCCAGACCCTCACTCCCCTGGCCCCAGCCCCTCACTCCCCCACCCCAGCCCCTCACTCCCCCAGCCCCAGCCCCTCACTCCCCCAGCCCCAGCCCCTCACTCCCCCGCCCCAGCCCCTCAGGCCCCCGCCCCAGCCCCAGCCCCTCACTCCCGCGCCCCTCACTCCCCCGCCCCTCACTCCCCCGCCCCAGCCCCTCACTCCCCCGGCCCCAGCCCCTCACTCCCCCGGCCCCAGCCCCTCACTCCCCAGCCCCTCACTCCACCGCCCCAGCCCCTCACTCCCCCGGCCCCAGCCCCTCACTCCCCCGGCCCCAGCCCCTCACTCCCCCGGCCCCAGCCCCTAACTCCCCCGGCCACAGCCCCTCACTCCTCCCCCCCAGCCCCTCACTCCCCCGCCCCAGCCACTCACTCCCCCGACCCAGCCCCTCACTCCCCCGCCCCTCACTCCCCTGCCCCAGCCCCTCACTCCTGCGGCCCCAGCAACTCCCTCCCCGGCCCCAGCCTCTCACTCCCCTGCCCCAGCCCCTCACTCCCCAGCTCCTCACTCCCCTGCCCCAGCCCCTCACTCCCCCGGCCCCAGCCCCTCATTCCCCCGCCCCAGCCCATCACTCCCCCGCCCCAGCCCCTCACTCCTCCGCCCCCGCCACTCACTCACCCGCCCCAGCCCCTCACTCCCGCGGCCCCAGCAACTCACTCCCCAGCCCCAGCCTCTCACTCCCCCGCCCCAGCCCCTCACTCCCCCGCACCAGCCCCTCACTCCCCCGCCCCAGCCCCTCACTCCCCCGCCTCAGCCCCTCACTCCCCTGCCCCAGCCCCTCAATCCCCAGCCCCAGCCCCACACTCCCCCGCCCCTCACTCCCCTGCCCCAGCCCACAACTCCCCCGCCCCAGCCCTTCACTCACCCAGCCCAAGCCCCTCAGTCCCCGGCCCCAGCCCCTCACTCCCCCGCCCTCAGCCCCTCACTCCCCTGCCCCAGCCCCTCTCTCCCCCGCCCCAGCCCCACACTCCCCCGCCCCTCACTCCCCTACCCCAGCCCTTCACTCACCCAGCCCAAGCCCCTCAGTCCCCGGCCCCAGCCCCTCACTCGCCCGTCCCTCACTCCCCTGCCCCAACCCCTCACTCCCCCGGCCCCAGCCCCTCACACCCCGACCCCAGCCCCTCACTCCCCAGCGCCTCACTCCCCCGCCCCAGCCCCTCACTCCCCCGGCCCCAGCCACTCATTCCCGCGCCCCAGCCCATCACTCCCCCGCCCCAGACGCTCACTCCCCCGCCCCAGCCACTCACTCCCCCGCCCCAGCCCGCGCTCACTCCCCCGCCCCTCACTCCCCCGCCCCTCACTCCCCGGCCCCAGCCCCTCACTCCCGCGGCCCCAGCAACTGACGCCCCGGCCCCAGCCTCTCACTCCCCTGCCCCAGCAGCTCACTCCCCCGCCCCAGCCCCTCAATCCCCCGCCCCAGCCCCTCACTCCCCCGCCTCAGCCCCTCACTCCCCTGCCCCAGCCCCTCACTCCCCCGCCCCAGCCCCACACTCCCCCGCACCTCACTCCCCTGCCCCAGCCCATCACTCCCCCGGCCCAGCCCCACACTCCCCCGCCCCTCACTCCCCTGCCCCAGCCACACACTCCCCCGCCCCTCACTCCCCTGCCCCAGCCCCCCACTCCCCCGCCCCAGCCCCTCACTCCCCCGCCCCAGCCCCTCACTCCCCCGCCCCAGCCCCTCACTCCCCCGGCCCCAGCCCCTCACTCCCCAGCCCCAGCCCCTCACGCCCGCGCCCAGCCTCTCACGCCCCCGCCCAAGCCCCTCACTCCCCCGCTCCAGCCCCTCACTCCCGCGCTCCAGCCCCTCTCTCCCCCGCCCCAGCCCCTCACTCCCCCGCCCCTCACTCCCCTGCCTCAGCCCCTCACTCCCCCGCCCCAGCCCCACACTCCTCCGTCCCTCACTCCCCTGCCCCAGCCCCTCACTCCCCCGCCCCAGCCCCACACTCCTCCGCCCCTCACTCCCCGGCCCCAGCCTCTCACTCCCCTGCCCCAGCCCCTCACTCCCCCGCCTCAGCCCCTCACTCCCCTGCCCCAGCCCCTCACTCCCGCGCCCCAGCCCCTCACTCCCCCGCCCCTCACTCCCCTGCCCCAGCCCCTCACTCCCCCGCCCCTGCCCCACATTCCCCCGCCCCTCACTCACCTGCCCCAGCCCCTCACTCCACCGCCCCATCCCCTCACTCCCCCCACCCAAGCCCCTCACTCCCCCGCCCCAGACCCTCACTCCCCCGCCCCAGCCCCTCACTCCCCCGCCCCAGCCCCTCAGTCCCCGCCACAGCCCTTCACTCCCCCGGCCCCAGCCCCTCATTCCCCCGCCCCAGCCACTCACTCCCCCGCCCCAGCCCTTCACTCCCCCGCCCCAGCCCCACACTCCCCCGCCCCAGCCCCTCACTCCCCCGCCCCCGCCCCTCACTCCCCCGGCCCCAGCCCCACACTCCCCCGGCCCCAGCCCCTCACTCCCCCGCCCCAAGCCGCTCACTCCCCCAGCCCAAGCCCCTCACTCCCCCGCCCCAGCCCCACACTCCCCCGCCCCAGCTCGTCTCTCCCCACCCCCGCCCCTCACTCCCCTGCCCCAGCCCCTCACTCCCCGGCCCCAGCCCCTCACTCCCCCGCCCTAGCCCCTCACTCCCCGCCCCAGCCCCTCAATCCCACGCCCCAGCCCCTCACTCCCCCGCCACTCACTCCCCTGCCCTCGCATCTCACTCCCTCGCCCCAGCCCCTCACTCCCCCGCACCAGCCCCTCACTCCCCTGGCCCCAGCCCCTCACTCCCCTGCCCCAGCCCCTCACTCCCCCGCCCCAGCCCCCTACTCCCCGCCCCCTAGACCTCACTCCCGCGCCCAGCCCCTCACGCCCGAGCCCCTCACTCCTCCGCTCCAGCCCCTCACTCCCGCGCCCCAGCCCCTCACTCCCGCGCCCCAGCCCCTCACTCCCGCGCCCCAGCCCCTCACTCCCCCGCCGCAGACCCTCACTCCCGCGCCACAGACCCTCACTCCCCCGCCCCCAGCCCCTCACTCCCCCGCCCCCAGTCCCTCACTCCCCCGCCCCCAGTCCCTCACTCCCCCACCACTCACTCCCCCGCCCCAGCCCCTCACTCCCCCGGCCCCCAGCCCCTCACTCCCCGGCCCCAGCACCTCACTCCCCCGCCCCAGCCACTCACTCCCCCGCCCCCGCCCCATCCCCCGCCCCAGCCCCAGCCCCTCACTCCCCCTCCCCTCACTCCCCTGCCCCAGCCCCTCACTCCCCAGCCCCTCACTCGCCCGGCCCCAGCCACTCACTCCCCGGCCCCAGCCTCTCACTCCCCTGCCCCAGCCCCTCACTCCCCCACCTCAGCCCCTCACTCCCCTGCCCCAGCCCCTCACTCCCACGCCCCAGCCCCTCACTCACCCGCCCCTCACTCCCCTGCCCCAGCCCCTCACTCCCCCGCCCCAGCCCCACACTCCTCCGCCCCTCACTACTCGGCCCCAACCTCTCACTCCCCTGCCCCAGCCCCTCACTCCCCCGCCTCGGCCCCTCACTCCCCTGCCCCAGCCCCTCACTCCCCCGCCCCAGCCCCTCACTCCCCCGCCCCTCACTCCCCTGCCCCAGCCCCTCACTCCCCCGCCCCAGCCCCACACTCCTCCGCCCCTCACTCCCCTGCCCCAGCCCCTCAATCCTCCGCCCCATCGACTCACTCCCCCCGCCCAAGCCCCTCACTCCCCCCCCCCAGACCCTCACTCCCCCGCCCCAGACCCTCACTCCCCCGCCCCAGACCCTCACTCCCCCGCCCCAGCCCCTCACTCCCCGCCCCAGCCCTTCACTCCCCCGGCCCCACCCCCTCACTCCCCCGCCCCAGCCCGTCACTCCCCCGCCCCAGCCCCTCACTCCCCCGGCCCCAGCCGCTCACTCCGGCGGCCCCAGCCCCTCACAACCCCGGCCCCAGACCCTCACTCCCCTGGCCCCAGCCCCTCACTCCCCCGCCCCAAGCCGCTCACTCCCCCAGCCCAAGCCCCTCACTCCCCCGCCCCAGCCCCACACTCCCCCGCCCCAGCTCGTCTCTCCCCACCCCCGCCCCTCACTCCCCTGCCCCAGCCCCTCACTCCCCGGCCCCAGCCCCTCACTCCCCCGCCCTAGCCCCTCACTCCCCGCCCCAGCCCCTCAATCCCACGCCCCAGCCCCTCACTCCCCCGCCACTCACTCCCCTGCCCTCGCATCTCACTCCCTCGCCCCAGCCCCTCACTCCCCCGCACCAGCCCCTCACTCCCCTGGCCCCAGCCCCTCACTCCCCTGCCCCAGCCCCTCACTCCCCCGCCCCAGCCCCCTACTCCCCGCCCCCTAGACCTCACTCCCGCGCCCAGCCCCTCACGCCCGAGCCCCTCACTCCTCCGCTCCAGCCCCTCACTCCCGCGCCCCAGCCCCTCACTCCCGCGCCCCAGCCCCTCACTCCCGCGCCCCAGCCCCTCACTCCCCCGCCGCAGCCCCTCACTCCCGCGCCACAGACCCTCACTCCCCCGCCCCCAGCCCCTCACTCCCCCGCCCCCAGTCCCTCACTCCCCCGCCCCCAGTCCCTCACTCCCCCACCACTCACTCCCCCGCCCCAGCCCCTCACTCCCCCGGCCCCAGCCCCTCACTCCCCGGCCCCAGCACCTCACTCCCCCGCCCCAGCCACTCACTCCCCCGCCCCCGCCCCATCCCCCGCCCCAGCCCCAGCCCCTCACTCCCCCTCCCCTCACTCCCCTGCCCCAGCCCCTCACTCCCCAGCCCCTCACTCGCCCGGCCCCAGCCACTCACTCCCCGGCCCCAGCCTCTCACTCCCCTGCCCCAGCCCCTCACTCCCCCACCTCAGCCCCTCACTCCCCTGCCCCAGCCCCTCACTCCCACGCCCCAGCCCCTCACTCACCCGCCCCTCACTCCCCTGCCCCAGCCCCTCACTCCCCCGCCCCAGCCCCACACTCCTCCGCCCCTCACTACTCGGCCCCAACCTCTCACTCCCCTGCCCCAGCCCCTCACTCCCCCGCCTCGGCCCCTCACTCCCCTGCCCCAGCCCCTCACTCCCCCGCCCCAGCCCCTCACTCCCCCGCCCCTCACTCCCCTGCCCCAGCCCCTCACTCCCCCGCCCCAGCCCCACACTCCTCCGCCCCTCACTCCCCTGCCCCAGCCCCTCAATCCTCCGCCCCATCGACTCACTCCCCCCGCCCAAGCCCCTCACTCCCCCCCCCCAGACCCTCACTCCCCCGCCCCAGACCCTCACTCCCCCGCCCCAGACCCTCACTCCCCCGCCCCAGCCCCTCACTCCCCGCCCCAGCCCTTCACTCCCCCGGCCCCACCCCCTCACTCCCCCGCCCCAGCCCGTCACTCCCCCGCCCCAGCCCCTCACTCCCCCGGCCCCAGCCGCTACTCCGGCGGCCCCAGCCCCTCACAACCCCGGCCCCAGACCCTCACTCCCCTGGCCCCAGCCCCTCACTCCCCCACCCCAGCCCCTCACTCCCCCAGCCCCAGCCCCTCACTCCCCCAGCCCCAGCCCCTCACTCCCCCGCCCCAGCCCCTCACGCCCCCGCCCCAGCCCCTCACTCCCGCGCCCCTCACTCCCCCGCCCCTCACTCCCCCGCCCCAGCCCCTCACTCCCCCGGCCCCAGCCCCTCACTCCCCCGGCCCCAGCCCCTCACTCCCCAGCCCCTCACTCCACCGCCCCAGCCCCTCACTCCCCCGGCCCCAGCCCCTCACTCCCCCGGCCCCAGCCCCTCACTCCCCCGGCCCCAGCCCCTAACTCCCCCGGCCACAGCCCCTCACTCCTCCCCCCCAGCCCCTCACTCCCCCGCCCCAGCCACTCACTCCCCCGACTCAGCCCCTCACTCCCCCGCCCCTCACTCCCCTGCCCCAGCCCCTCACTCCTGCGGCCCCAGCAACTCACTCCCCGGCCCCAGCCTCTCACTCCCCTGCCCCAGCCCCTCACTCCCCCGCCCCAGCCCCTCACTCCCCCGCCCCAGCCCCTCATTCCCCCGCCTCAGCCCCTCACTCCACCGCCTCAGCCCCTTACTCCCCTGCCCCAACCCTCACTCCCCCGCCCCAGCCCCACACTCCCCCGCCCCTCACTCCCCTGCCCCAGCACCTCACACCCCCGCCCCTCACTCCCCTGCCCCAGCCCCTCACTCCCCCGCCCGAGCCGTTCACTCACCCAGCCCAAGCCCCTCAGTCCCCTGGCCCCAGCCCCTCACTCCCGCGCCCAGCCCCTCACGCCCCCTCCCCAGCGCCTTACTCCCGCGCCCCAGCCCCTCACTACCCCGCCCCCAGCCCCTCACTCCCCCGGCCCCAGCCACTCACTCCCCGGCCCCAGCCTCTCACTCCCCTGCCCCAGCCCCTCACTCCCCCGCCTCAGCCCCTCACTCCCCTGCCCCAGCCCCTCACTCCCCCGCCCCAGCCCCTCACTCCCCCGCCCCTCACTCCCCTGCGCCAGCCCCTCACTCCCCCGCCCCAGCCCCACACTCCTCCGCCCCTCACTCCCCGGCCCCAAACTCTCACTCCCCTGCCACAGCCCCTCACTCCCCCGCCTCAGCCCCTCACTCCCCTGCCCCAGCCCCTCACTCCCCCGCCCCAGCCCCTCACTCCCCCACCCCTCACTCCCCTGCCCCAGCCCCTCACTCCCCCGCCCCAGCCCCACACTCCTCCACCCCTCACTCCCCTGCCCCAGCCCCTCACTCCCCCGCTCCATCCCCTCACTCGTCCCGCCCAAGCCCCTCACTCCCCCGCACCAGACCCTCACTCCCCCGCCCCAGACCCTCACTCCCCCACCCCAGACCCTCACTCCCCCGCCCCAGAACCTCACTCCCCGCCCCAGCCCTTCACTCCCCCGGTCCCAGCCCCTCACTCCCCCGTCCCAGCCCCTCACTCCCCCGCCCCAGCCCCTCACTCCCCCGGCCCCAGCCGCTCACTCCTCCGGCCCCAGCCCCTCACTCCCCCGCCCCAGCCCCACACTCCTCCGCCCCTCACTACCCGGCCCCAACCTCTCACTCCCCTGCCCCAGCCCCTCACTCCCCCACCTCTGCCCCTCACTCCCCTGCCCCAGCCCCTCACTCCCCCGCCCCAGCCCCTCACTCCCCCGCCCCTCACTCCCCTGCCCCAGCCCCTCACTCCCCCGCCCCAGCCCCACACTCCTCCGCCCCTCACTCCCCTGACCCAGCCCCTCAATCCTCCGCCCCATCGACTCACTCCCCCCGCCCAAGCCCCTCACTCCCCCGCCCCAGACCCTCACTCCCCCGCCCCAGCCCCTCACTCCCCCGGCCCCAGCCCCTCATTCCCCCGCCCCAGCCCATAACTCCCCCGCCCCAGACGCTCACTCCCCCGCCCCAGCCACTCACTCCCCCGCCCCAGCCGCTCACTCCCCCGCCCCTCACTCCCCCGCCCCTCACTCCCCGGCCCCAGCCCCTCACTCCCGCGGCCCCAGCAACTGACGCCCCGGCCCCAGCCTCTCACTCCCCTGCCCCAGCAGCTCACTCCCCCGCCCCAGCCCCTCAATCCCCCGCCCCAGCCCCTCACTCCCCCGCCTCAGCCCCTCACTCCCCTGCCCCAGCCCCTCACTCCCCCGCCCCAGCCCCACACTCCCCCGCACCTCACTCCCCTGCCCCAGCCCCTCACTCCCCCGGCCCAGCCCCACACTCCCCCGCCCCTCACTCCCCTGCCACAGCCACACACTCCCCCGACCTTCACTCCCCTGCCCCAGCCCCCCACTCCCCCGCCCCAGCCCCTCACTCCCCCGCCCCAGCCCCTCACTCCCCCGCCCCAGCCCCTCAGTCCCCCGGCCCCTGCCCCTCACTCCCCAGCCCCAGCCCCTCACGCCCGCGCCCAGCCTCTCACGCACCCGCCCAAGCCCCTCACTCCCCCGCTCCAGCCCCTCACTCCCGCGCTCCAGCCCCTCTCCCCCCCGCCCCAGCCCCTCACTCCCCCGCCCCTCACTCCCCTGCCTCAGCCCCTCACTCCCCCGCCCCAGCCCCACACTCCTCCGTCCCTCACTCCCCTGCCCCAGCCCCTCACTCCCCCGCCCCAGCCCCACACTCCTCCGCCCCTCACTCCCCGGCCCCAGCCTCTCACTCCCCTGCCCCAGCCCCTCACTTCCCCGCCTCAGCCCCTCACTCCCCTGCCCCAGCCCCTCACTCCCGCGCCCCAGCCCCTCACTCCCCCGCCCCTCACTCCCCCGCCCCAGCCCCACACTCCTCCGTCCCTCACTCCCCTGCCCCAGCCCCTCACTCCCCCGCCTCAGCCCCACACTCCTCCGCCCCTCACTCCCCGGCCCCAGCCTCTCACTCCCCTGCCCCAGACCCTCACTCCCCCGCCTCAGCCCCTCACTCCCCTGCCCCAGCCCCTCACTCCCGCGCCCCAGCCCCTCACTCCCCCGCCCCTCACTCCCCTGCCCCAGCCCCTCACTCCCCCGCCCCTGCCCCACACTCCCCCGCCCCTCACTCACCTGCCCCAGCCCCTCACTCCCCCGCCCCTGCCCCACACTCCCCCGCCCCTCACTCAACTGCCCCAGCCCCTCACTCCCCAGCCCCATCCCCTCACTCCCCCCACCCAAGCCCCTCACTCCCCCGCCCCAGACCCTCACTCCCCCGCCCCAGACCCTCACTCCCCCGCCCCAGCCCCTCACTCCCCCGCCCCAGCCCCTCACTCCCCGCCCCAGCCCTTCACTCCCCCGGCCCCAGCCCCTCATTCCCCCGCCCCAGCCACTCACTCCCCCGCCCCAGCCCCTCCCTCCCCCGCCCCAGCCCCACACTCTCCCGACCCAGCCCCTCACTCCCCCGCCCCCGCCCCTCACTCCCCCGGCCCCAGCCCCACACTCCCCCGGCCCCAGCCCCTCACTCCACCGGCCCAAGCCGCTCACTCCCCCAGCCCAAGCCCCTCACTCCCCCGCCCCAGCCCCACACTCCCCCGCCCCAGCTCGTCTCTCCCCACCCCCGCCCCTCACTCCCCTGCCCCAGCCCCTCACTCCCCGGCCCCAGCCCCTCACTCCCCCGCCCCAGCCCCTCACTCCCCTGCCCCAGCCCCTCAATCCCACGCCCCAGCCCCTCACTCCCCCGCCACTCACTCCCCTGCCCTCGCATCTCACTCCCTCGCCCCAGCCCCTCACTCCCCCGCACCAGCCCCTCACTCCCCTGGCCCCAGCCCCTCACTCCCCTGCCCCAGCCCCTCACTCCCCCGCCCCAGCCCCTCACTCCCCCGCCCCCTAGACCTCACTCCCGCGCCCAGCCCCTCACGCCCGAGCCCCTCACTCCTCCGCTCCAGCCCCTCACTCCCGCGCCCCAGCCCCTCACTCCCCCGCCCCAGCCCCTCACTCCCCTGCCCCAGCCCCTCACTCCCCCGCCTCAGCCCCTCACTCCCCTGCCCCAGCCCCTCACTCCCCCGCCCCAGCCCCTCACTCCCCCGGCCCAGCCCCTCAGTCCCCCGGCCCCAGCCCCTCACTCCCCAGCCCCAGCCCCTCACGCCCGCGCCCAGCCTCTCACGCCCCCGCCCAAGCCCCTCACTCCCCCGCTCCAGCCCCTCACTCCCCTGCCCCAGCCCCTCACTCCCCCGCCCCAGCCCCACACTCCCCCGCACCTCACTCCCCTGCCCCAGCCCCTCACTCCCCCGGCCCAGCCCCACACTCCCCCGCCCCTCACTCCCCTGCCCCAGCCACACACTCCCCCGACCCTCACTCCCCTGCCCCAGCCCCCCACTCCCCCGCCCCAGCCCCTCACTCCCCCGCCCCAGCCCCTCACTCCCCCGCCCCAGCCCCTCAGTCCCCCGGCCCCAGCCCCTCACTCCCCAGCCCCAGCCCCTCACGCCCGCGCCCAGCCTCTCACGCCCCCGCCCAAGCCCCTCACTCCCCCGCTCCAGCCCCTCACTCCCGCGCTCCAGCCCCTCTCTCCCCCGCCCCAGCCCCTCACTCCCCCGCCCCTCACTCCCCTGCCTCAGCCCCTCACTCCCCCGCCCCAGCCCCACACTCCTCCGTCCCTCACTCCCCTGCCCCAGCCCCTCACTCCCCCGCCCCAGCCCCACACTCCTCCGCCCCTCACTCCCCGGCCCCAGCCTCTCACTCCCCTGCCCCAGCCCCTCACTCCCCCGCCTCAGCCCCTCACTCCCCTGCCCCAGCCCCTCACTCCCGCGCCCCAGCCCCTCACTCCCCCGCCCCTCACTCCCCTGCCCCAGCCCCTCACTCCCCCGCCCCTGCCCCACACTCCCCCGCCCCTCACTCACCTGCCCCAGCCCCTCACTCCCCCGCCCCTGCCCCACACTCCCCCGCCCCTCACTCAACTGCCCCAGCCCCTCACTCCCCAGCCCCATCCCCTCACTCCCCCCACCCAAGCCCCTCACTCCCCCGCCCCAGACCCTCACTCCCCCGCCCCAGACCCTCACTCCCCCGCCCCAGCCCCTCACTCCCCCGCCCCAGCCCCTCACTCCCCGCCCCAGCCCTTCACTCCCCCGGCCCCAGCCCCTCATTCCCCCGCCCCAGCCACTCACTCCCCCGCCCCAGCCCCTCCCTCCCCCGCCCCAGCCCCACACTCTCCCGCCCCAGCCCCTCACTCCCCCGCCCCCGCCCCTCACTCCCCCGGCCCCAGCCCCACACTCCCCCGGCCCCAGCCCCTCACTCCACCGGCCCAAGCCGCTCACTCCCCCAGCCCAAGCCCCTCACTCCCCCGCCCCAGCCCCACACTCCCCCGCCCCAGCTCGTCTCTCCCCACCCCCGCCCCTCACTCCCCTGCCCCAGCCCCTCACTCCCCGGCCCCAGCCCCTCACTCCCCCGCCCCAGCCCCTCACTCCCCTGACCCAGCCCCTCAATCCCACGCCCCAGCCCCTCACTCCCCCGCCACTCACTCCCCCGCCCCAGCCCCTCACTCCCCCGCCCCAGCCCCTCACTCCCCCCGCCCCAGCCCCTCACTCCCCCGCCCCAGCCCCTCACTCCCCCGCCTCAGCCCCTCACTCCCCTGCCCCAGCCCCTCACTCCCCCGCCCCAGCCCCACATTCCCTCGCACCTCACTCCCCTGCCCCAGCCCCCCACTCCCCCGGCCCAGCCCCACACTCCCCCGCCCCTCACTCCCCTGCCCCAGCCCCACACTCCCCCGCCCCTCACTCCCCTGCCCCAGCCCCCCACTCCCCCGCCCCAGCCCTTCACTTCCCCTCCCCCAGCCCCTCACTCGACCGCCCCCAGCCCCTCACTCCCCCGCCCCCAGCCCCTCACTCCCCCCGCCCCCAGCCCCTCACTCCCCCGCCACTCAGTCCCCCGCCCCAGCCACTCACTATCCAGCCCCAGCCCCTCACTCCCCCGGCCCCAGCCCCTCACTCCCCGGCCCCAGCACCTCAGTCCCCCGCCCCAGCCCCACACTCCCCCGCCCCTCACTCCCCTGCCCAAGCCCCTCAGTCCCCCGCCCCAGCCCCTCACTCCCCCGCCCTCAGCCCCTCACTCCCCCGCCCTAGCCCCTCACTCCCCCGCCCCAGCCCCTCACACCCCCGCCCTCAGCCCTCACTCCCCCGCCCTCAGCCCCTCACTCCCCCGCCCCAGCCCCTCACTCCCCCGCCCCAGCACCTCACTCCCCCGCCCCAGCCCCTCAGTCCCCCGGCCCCAGCCCCTCACTCCCCAGCCCCAGCCGCTCACTCCTGCACCCAGCCCCTCACCCCCCGCTCCAGCCGCTTACTCCCGTCACTCCCCCGCCCCAGCCCCTCACTCCCCCGCCCCCAGCCCTTCATTCCCCCGCCCCCAGCCTCTCACTCCCCCAGCCCCTCACTCCCCCGCCACTCACTCCCCCGCCCCAGCCGCACACTCCCCCTGCCCCATCCCCTCACTCCCCCGGCCCCAGACCCTCACTCCCGCGCCCCAGCCCTTCACTCCCCCGGCCCCAGCCCCTCACTCCCCTGCCCCAGCCCTTCACTCCCCCGCCCCAGCCTTCACTCCCCCGCCCCAGCCCCACACTCCCCCGGCCCCAGCCCCTCACTCCCCCGCCCCAGCCCTTCACTCCCCCGCCTCAGCCCCTCACTCCCCCGCCCGAGCCCTTCACTCCCCCGCCCCAGCCCCACACTCGCCCGCCCCAGCCCCCTCACTCCCCCGCCCCAGACCCTCACTCCCCCGCCCCAGCCCCTCACTCGCCCACCCCAGCCCCTCACTCCCCCGCCCCAGCCCTCACTCCCCCGCCCCTCACTCCCCTGCCCCAGCACCTCTCTTCCGCGGCCCCAGCCACTCACTCCCCGGCCACAGCCCCTCACTCTCCCGGTCCCAGCCCCTCACTCCCCTGGCCCCAGCCCCTCACTCCCCCGGACCCAGCCCCTCACTCCCCGGCCACAGCCCCTCACTCCCCCGCCCCAGACCCTCACTCCCCCGCCCCAGCCCCTCACTCCCCTGCCCCAGCCCCTCACTTCCACGGCTACAGCCACTCACTCCCCGGCCCCAGCCTCTCGCTCCCCTGCCCCAGCCCCTCACTCCCCCGCCCCAGCCCCTCACTCCCCCGCCTCAGCCCCTCACTCCCCTGCCCCAGCCCCTCAATCCCCCACCCCTGCCCCACACTCCCTCGCACTTCACTCCCCTGCCCCAGCCCCCCACTCCCCCGGCCCAGCCTCAAACTCCCCCGCCCCTCACTCCCCTGCCCCAGCCCCACACTCCCCCGCCCCTCACTCCCCTGCCCCAGGCCCCCACTCCCCCGCCCCAGCCCTTCACTCCCCCGCCCCCAGCCCCTCACTCGCCCGCCCTCAGCCCCTCACTCCCCCGCCGCCAGCCCTCACTCCCCCGGCCACAGCCCTTCACTCCCCGCCCCAGCCCCTCACTCCCCCGCCCCCGCCACTCACTACCCCGCCCCAGCCCCTCACTCACCCACCCCAGACCCTCACTCCCCCGCCCCAGCCCCTCACTCCCCCGCCCCTCACTCTCTGCCCCAGCCCCTCACTTCCGCGGCCACAGCCACTCACTCCCCGGCCCCAGCCTCTCGCTCCCCTGCCCCAGCCCTCACTCCCCCGCCCCAGCCCCTCACTCCCCCGCCCCAGCCCCTCACTCCCCCGCCCCAGCCCCTCACTCCCCCGCCTCAGCCCCTCACTCCCCTGCCCCAGCCCCTCACTCCCCCGCCCCAGCCCCACATTCCCTCGCACCTCACTCCCCTGCCCCAGCCCCCCACTCCCCCGGCCCAGCCCCACACTCCCCCGCCCCTCCATCCCCTGCCCCAGCCCCACACTCCCCGCCCCTCACTCCCCTGCCCCAGTCCCTCACTCTCCTGCCCCCAGTCCCTCACTCCCCCGCCACTCACTCCCCCGCCCCAGCCCCTCACTCCCCCGGCCCCAGCCCCTCACTCCTCGGCCCCAGCACCTCACTCCCCCGCCCCAGCCACTCACTCCCCCGCCCCCGCCCCATCCCCCACCCCAGCCCCAGCCCCTCACTCCCCCTCCCCTCACTCCCCTGCCCCAGCCCCTCACTCCCCAGCCCCTCACTCCCCCGGCCCCAGCCACTCACTCCCCGGCCCCAGCCTCTCACTCCCCTGCCCCAGCCCCTCACTCCCCGCCTCAGCCCCTCACTCCCCTGCCCCAGCCCCTCACTCCCCCGCCCCGGCCCTTCACTCCCCCGCCTCAGCCCCTCACTCCCCCGCCCGAGCCCTTCACTCCCCCGCCCCAGCCCCACACTCCCCCGCCCCAGACCCTCACTCCCCGCCCCAGCCCCTCACTCGCCCACCCCAGCCCCTCACTCCCCCGCCCCAGCCCCTCACTCCCCCGCCCCTCACTCCCCTGCCCCAGCACCTCTCTTCCGCGGCCCCAGCCACTCACTCCCCCGGCCACAGCCCCTCACTCTCCCGGTCCCAGCCCCTCACTCCCCTGGCCCCAGCCCCTCACTCCCCCGGACCCAGCCCTCACTCCCCCGGCCACAGCCCCTCACTCCCCCGCCCCAGACCCTCACTCCCCGCCCCAGCCCCTCACTCCCCTGCCCCAGCCCCTCACTTCCACGGCTACAGCCACTCACTCCCCGGCCCCAGCCTCTCGCTCCCCTGCCCCAGCCCCTCACTCCCCCGCCCCAGCCCCTCACTCCCCCGCCTCAGCCCCTCACTCCCCTGCCCCAGCCCCTCAATCCCCACCCCTGCCCCACACTCCCTCGCACTTCACTCCCCTGCCCCAGCCCCCCACTCCCCCGGCCCAGCCTCAAACTCCCCGCCCCTCACTCCCCTGCCCCAGCCCCACACTCCCCCGCCCTCACTCCCCTGCCCCAGGCCCCACTCCCCCGCCCCAGCCCTTCACTCCCCGCCCCCAGCCCCTCACTCGCCCGCCCTCAGCCCCTCACTCCCCCGCCCCCAGCCCTCACTCCCCCGGCCACAGCCCTTCACTCCTCCGCCCCAGCCCCTCACTCCCCCGCCCCCGCCACTCACTACCCCGCCCCAGCCCTCACTCACCCACCCCAGACCCTCACTCCCCCGCCCCAGCCCCTCACTCCCCCGCCCCTCACTCCCCTGCCCCAGCCCCTCACTTCCGCGGCCACAGCCACTCACTCCCCGGCCCCAGCCTCTCGCTCCCCTGCCCCAGCCCCTCACTCCCCCGCCCCAGCCCCTCACTCCCCCGCCCCAGCCCCTCACTCCCCGCCCCAGCCCCTCACTCCCCCGCCCCAGCCCCTCACTCCCCGCCTCAGCCCCTCACTCCCTGCCCCAGCCCTCACTCCCCCGCCCCAGCCCCACATTCCCTCGCACCTCACTCCCCTGCCCCAGCCCCCCACTCCCCCGGCCCAGCCCCACACTCCCCCGCCCCTCACTCCCCTGCCCCAGCCCTACACTCCCCCGCCCCTCACTCCCCTGCCCCAGTCCCTCACTCCCCTGCCCCCAGTCCCTCACTCCCCCGCCACTCACTCCCCCGCCCCAGCCCCTCACTCCCCCGGCCCCAGCCCCTCACTCCCCGGCCCCAGCACCTCACTCCCCCGCCCCAGCCACTCACTCCCCCGCCCCCGCCCCATCCCCCACCCCAGCCCCAGCCCCTCACTCCCCCTCCCCTCACTCCCCTGCCCCAGCCCCTCACTCCCCAGCCCCTCACTCCCCCGGCCCCAGCCACTCACTCCCCGGCCCCAGCCTCTCACTCCCCTGCCCCAGCCCCTCACTCCCCCGCCTCAGCCCCTCACTCCCCTGCCCCAGCCCCTCACTCCCCTGCCCCAGCCCCTCACTCCCCTGCCCCAGCCCCTCACTCCCGCGCCCCAGCCCCTCACTCCCCCGCCCCTCACTCCCCTGCCCCAGCCCCTCACTCCCCCGCCCCAGCCCCACACTCCTCCGCCCCTCAGTCCCCTGCCCCAGCCCCTCAATCCTCCGCCCCTTCGACTCACTCCCCCCGCCCAAGCCCTCACTCCCCCGCCCCAGACCCTCACTCCCCCGCCCCAGACCCTCACTCCCCGCCCAGACCCTCACTCCCCGCCCCAGCCCCTCACTCCCCGCCCCAGCCCTTCACTCCCCCGGCCCCACCCCTCACTCCCCCGCCCCAGCCCGTCACTCCCCCGCCCCAGCCCCTCACTCCCCCGGCCCCAGCCGCTCACTCCGGCGGCCCCAGCCCCTCACAACCCCGGCCCCAGACCCTCACTCCCCTGGCCCCAGCCCCTCACTCCCCCACCCCAGCCCCTCACTCCCCCAGCCCCAGCCCCTCACTCCCCCAGCCCCAGCCCCTCACTCCCCCGCCCCAGCCCCTCAGGCCCCCGCCCCAGCCCCAGCCCCTCACTCCGCGCCCCTCACTCCCCCGCCCCTCACTCCCCCGCCCCAGCCCCTCACTCCCCCGGCCCCAGCCCCTCACTCCCCCGGCCCCAGCCCCTCACTCCCCAGCCCCTCACTCCACCGCCCCAGCCCCTCACTCCCCCGGCCCCAGCCCCTCACTCCCCCGGCCCCAGCCCCTCACTCCCCCGGCCCCAGCCCCTAACTCCCCCGGCCACAGCCCCTCACTCCTCCCCCCCAGCCCCTCACTCCCCCGCCCCAGCCACTCACTCCCCCGACCCAGCCCCTCACTCCCCCGCCCCTCACTCCCCTGCCCCAGCCCCTCACTCCTGCGGCCCCAGCAACTCCCTCCCCGGCCCCAGCCTCTCACTCCCCTGCCCCAGCCCCTCACTCCCCAGCTCCTCACTCCCCTGCCCCAGCCCCTCACTCCCCCGGCCCCAGCCCCTCATTCCCCCGCCCCAGCCCATCACTCCCCCGCCCCAGCCCCTCACTCCTCCGCCCCCGCCACTCACTCACCCGCCCCAGCCCCTCACTCCCGCGGCCCCAGCAACTCACTCCCCAGCCCCAGCCTCTCACTCCCCCGCCCCAGCCCCTCACTCCCCCGCACCAGCCCCTCACTCCCCCGCCCCAGCCCCTCACTCCCCCGCCTCAGCCCCTCACTCCCCTGCCCCAGCCCCTCAATCCCCAGCCCCAGCCCCACACTCCCCCGCCCCTCACTCCCCTGCCCCAGCCCACAACTCCCCCGCCCCAGCCCTTCACTCACCCAGCCCAAGCCCCTCAGTCCCCGGCCCCAGCCCCTCACTCCCCCGCCCTCAGCCCCTCACTCCCCTGCCCCAGCCCCTCTCTCCCCCGCCCCAGCCCCACACTCCCCCGCCCCTCACTCCCCTACCCCAGCCCTTCACTCACCCAGCCCAAGCCCCTCAGTCCCCGGCCCCAGCCCCTCACTCGCCCGTCCCTCACTCCCCTGCCCCCAACCCCTCACTCCCCCGGCCCCAGCCCCTCACACCCCGACCCCAGCCCCTCACTCCCCAGCGCCTCACTCCCCCGCCCAGCCCCTCACTCCCCCGGCCCCAGCCACTCATTCCCGCGCCCCAGCCCATCACTCCCCCGCCCCAGACGCTCACTCCCCCGCCCCAGCCACTCACTCCCCCGCCCCAGCCGCTCACTCCCCCGCCCCTCACTCCCCCGCCCCTCACTCCCCGGCCCCAGCCCCTCACTCCGCGGCCCCAGCAACTGACGCCCCGGCCCCAGCCTCTCACTCCCCTGCCCCAGCAGCTCACTCCCCCGCCCCAGCCCCTCAATCCCCCGCCCCAGCCCCTCACTCCCCCGCCTCAGCCCCTCACTCCCCTGCCCCAGCCCCTCACTCCCCCGCCCCAGCCCCACACTCCCCCGCACCTCACTCCCCTGCCCCAGCCCCTCACTCCCCCGGCCCAGCCCCACACTCCCCCGCCCCTCACTCCCCTGCCCCAGCCACACACTCCCCCGCCCCTCACTCCCCTGCC
The DNA here is from genome assembly GCF_964213995.1 of Mustelus asterias. NCBI lineage: Eukaryota > Metazoa > Chordata > Chondrichthyes > Carcharhiniformes > Triakidae > Mustelus > Mustelus asterias. The sequence continues at coordinate 28,022 of NW_027592574.1, read as the reverse complement.
CCAGCCCCCCACTCCCCCGCCCCAGCCCCTCACTCCCCCGCCCCAGCCCCTCACTCCCCCGCCCCAGCCCCTCACTCCCCGGCCCCAGCCCCTCACTCCCCAGCCCCAGCCCCTCACGCCCGCGCCCAGCCTCTCACGCCCCCGCCCAAGCCCCTCACTCCCCCGCTCCAGCCCCGCGCTCCAGCCCCTCTCTCCCCCGCACCAGCCCCTCACTCCCCCGCCCCTCACTCCCCTGCCTCAGGCCCTCACTCCCCCGCCCCAGCCCCACACTCCTCCGTCCCTCACTCCCCTGCCCCAGCCCCTCACTCCCCCGCCCCAGCCCCACACTCCTCCGCCCCTCACTCCCCGGCCCCAGCCTCTCACTCCCCTGCCCCAGCCCCTCACTCCCCCGCCTCAGCCCCTCACTCCCCTGCCCCAGCCCCTCACTCCCGCGCCCCAGCCCCTCACTCCCCCGCCCCTCACTCCCCTGCCCCAGCCCCTCACTCCCCCGCCCCTGCCCCACATTCCCCCGCCCCTCACTCACCTGCCCCAGCCCCTCACTCCACCGCCCCATCCCCTCACTCCCCCCACCCAAGCCCCTCACTCCCCCGCCCCAGACCCTCACTCCCCCGCCCCAGCCCCTCACTCCCCCGCCCCAGCCCCTCAGTCCCCGCCCCAGCCCTTCACTCCCCCGGCCCCAGCCCCTCATTCCCCCGCCCCAGCCACTCACTCCCCCGCCCCAGCCCTTCACTCCCCCGCCCCAGCCCCACACTCCCCCGCCCCAGCCCCTCACTCCCCCGCCCCCGCCCCTCACTCCCCCGGCCCCAGCCCCACACTCCCCCGGCCCCAGCCCCTCACTCCCCCGCCCCAAGCCGCTCACTCCCCCAGCCCAAGCCCCTCACTCCCCCGCCCCAGCCCCACACTCCCCCGCCCCAGCTCGTCTCTCCCCACCCCCGCCCCTCACTCCCCTGCCCCAGCCCCTCACTCCCCGGCCCCAGCCCCTCACTCCCCCGCCCTAGCCCCTCACTCCCCGCCCCAGCCCCTCAATCCCACGCCCCAGCCCCTCACTCCCCCGCCACTCACTCCCCTGCCCTCGCATCTCACTCCCTCGCCCCAGCCCCTCACTCCCCCGCACCAGCCCCTCACTCCCTGGCCCCAGCCCCTCACTCCCCTGCCCCAGCCCCTCACTCCCCCGCCCCAGCCCCCTACTCCCCGCCCCCTAGACCTCACTCCCGCGCCCAGCCCCTCACGCCCGAGCCCCTCACTCCTCCGCTCCAGCCCCTCACTCCCGCGCCCCAGCCCCTCACTCCCGCGCCCCAGCCCCTCACTCCCGCGCCCCAGCCCCTCACTCCCCCGCCGCAGCCCCTCACTCCCGCGCCACAGACCCTCACTCCCCCGCCCCCAGCCCCTCACTCCCCCGCCCCCAGTCCCTCACTCCCCCGCCCCCAGTCCCTCACTCCCCCACCACTCACTCCCCCGCCCCAGCCCCTCACTCCCCGCCCCAGCCCCTCACTCCCCGGCCCCAGCACCTCACTCCCCGCCCCAGCCACTCACTCCCCCGCCCCCGCCCCATCCCCCGCCCCAGCCCCAGCCCCTCACTCCCCCTCCCCTCACTCCCCTGCCCCAGCCCTTCACTCCCCAGCCCCTCACTCGCCCGGCCCCAGCCACTCACTCCCCGGCCCAGCCTCTCACTCCCCTGCCCCAGCCCCTCACTCCCCCACCTCAGCCCCTCACTCCCCTGCCCCAGCCCCTCACTCCCACGCCCCAGCCCCTCACTCACCCGCCCCTCACTCCCCTGCCCCAGCCCCTCACTCCCCCGCCCCAGCCCCACACTCCTCCGCCCCTCACTACTCGGCCCCAACCTCTCACTCCCCTGCCCCAGCCCCTCACTCCCCCGCCTCTGCCCCTCACTCCCCTGCCCCAGCCCCTCACTCCCCCGCCCCAGCCCCTCACTCCCCCGCCCCTCACTCCCCTGCCCCAGCCCCTCACTCCCCCGCCCCAGCCCCACACTCCTCCGCCCCTCACTCCCCTGCCCCAGCCCCTCAATCCTCCGCCCCATCGACTCACTCCCCCGCCCAAGCCCTCACTCCCCCCCCCAGACCCTCACTCCCCCGCCCCAGACCCTCACTCCCCCGCCCCAGACCCTCACTCCCCGCCCCAGCCCCTCACTCCCCGCCCCAGCCCTTCACTCCCCCGGCCCCACCCCCTCACTCCCCCGCCCCAGCCCGTCACTCCCCCGCCCCAGCCCCTCACTCCCCCGGCCCCAGCCGCTCACTCCGGCGGCCCCAGCCCCTCACAACCCCGGCCCCAGACCCTCACTCCCCTGGCCCCAGCCCCTCACTCCCCCACCCCAGCCCCTCACTCCCCCAGCCCCAGCCCCTCACTCCCCCAGCCCCAGCCCCTCACTCCCCCGCCCCAGCCCCTCACGCCCCCGCCCCAGCCCCTCACTCCCGCGCCCCTCACTCCCCCGCCCCTCACTCCCCCGCCCCAGCCCCTCACTCCCCCGGCCCCAGCCCCTCACTCCCCCGGCCCCAGCCCCTCACTCCCCAGCCCCTCACTCCACCGCCCCAGCCCCTCACTCCCCCGGCCCCAGCCCCTCACTCCCCCGGCCCCAGCCCCTCACTCCCCAGGCCCCAGCCCCTAACTCCCCCGGCCACAGCCCCTCACTCCTCCCCCCCAGCCCCTCACTCCCCCGCCCCAGCCACTCACTCCCCCGACTCAGCCCCTCACTCCCCCGCCCCTCACTCCCCTGCCCCAGCCCCTCACTCCTGCGGCCCCAGCAACTCACTCCCCGGCCCCAGCCTCTCACTCCCCTGCCCCAGCCCCTCACTCCCCCGCCCCAGCCCCTCACTCCCCCGCCCCAGCCCCTCATTCCCCCGCCTCAGCCCCTCACTCCACCGCCTCAGCCCCTTACTCCCCTGCCCAAACCCTCACTCCCCCGCCCCAGCCCCGCACTCCCCCGCCCCTCACTCCCCTGCCCCAGCACCTCACACCCCCGCCCCTCACTCCCCTGCCCCAGCCCCTCACTCCCCCGCCCGAGCCGTTCACTCACCCAGCCCAAGCCCCTCAGTCCCCTGGCCCCAGCCCCTCACTCCCGCGCCCAGCCCCTCACGCCCCCTCCCCAGCGCCTTACTCCCGCGCCCCAGCCCCTCACTCCCCCGCCCCCAGCCCCTCACTCCCCCGGCCCAGCCAGCCACTCACTCCCCGGCCCCAGCCTCTCACTCCCCTGCCCCAGCCCCTCACTCCCCCGCCTCAGCCCCTCACTCCCTGCCCCAGCCCCTCACTCCCCCGCCCCAGCCCCTCACTCCCCCGCCCCTCACTCCCCTGCGCCAGCCCCTCACTCCCCCGCCCCAGCCCCACACTCCTCCGCCCCTCACTCCCCGGCCCCAAACTCTCACTCCCCTGCCACAGCCCCTCACTCCCCCGCCTCAGCCCCTCACTCCCCTGCCCCAGCCCCTCACTCCCCCCCCCCAGCCCCTCACTCCCCCACCCCTCACTCCCCTGCCCCAGCCCCTCACTCCCCCGCCCCAGCCCCACACTCCTCCACCCCTCACTCCCCTGCCCCAGCCCCTCACTCCCCCGCTCCATCCCCTCACTCGTCCCGCCCAAGCCCCTCACTCCCCCGCACCAGACCCTCACTCCCCCGCCCCAGACCCTCACTCCCCCACCCCAGACCCTCACTCCCCCGCCCCAGAACCTCACTCCCCGCCCCAGCCCTTCACTCCCCCGGTCCCAGCCCCTCACTCCCCCGTCCCAGCCCCTCACTCCCCCGCCCCAGCCCCTCACTCCCCCGGCCCCAGCCGCTCACTCCTCCGGCCCCAGCCCCTCACTCCCCCGCCCCAGCCCCACACTCCTCCGCCCCTCACTACCCGGCCCCAACCTCTCACTCCCCTGCCCCAGCCCCTCACTCCCCCACCTCTGCCCCTCACTCCCCTGCCCCAGCCCCTCACTCCCCCGCCCCAGCCCCTCACTCCCCCGCCCCTCACTCCCCTGCCCCAGCCCCTCACTCCCCCGCCCCAGCCCCACACTCCTCCGCCCCTCACTCCCCTGACCCAGCCCCTCAATCCTCCGCCCCATCGACTCACTCCCCCCGCCCAAGCCCCTCACTCCCCCGCCCCAGACCCTCACTCCCCCGCCCCAGCCCCTCACTCCCCCGGCCCCAGCCCCTCATTCCCCCGCCCCAGCCCATCACTCCCCCGCCCCAGACGCTCACTCCCCCGCCCCAGCCACTCACTCCCCCGCCCCAGCCGCTCACTCCCCCGCCCCTCACTCCCCGCCCCTCACTCCCCGGCCCCAGCCCCTCACTCCCGCGGCCCCAGCAACTGACACCCCGGCCCCAGCCTCTCACTCCCCTGCCCCAGCAGCTCACTCCCCCGCCCCAGCCCCTCAATCCCCCGCCCCAGCCCCTCACTCCCCCGCCTCAGCCCCTCACTCCCCTGCCCCAGCCCCTCACTCCCCCGCCCCAGCCCCACACTCCCCCGCACCTCACTCCCCTGCCCCAGCCCCTCACTCCCCCGGCCCAGCCCCACACTCCCCCGCCCCTCACTCCCCTGCCCCAGCCACACACTCCCCCGACCTTCACTCCCCTGCCCCAGCCCCCCACTCCCCCGCCCCAGCCCCTCACTCCCCCGCCCCAGCCCCTCACTCCCCCGCCCCAGCCCCTCAGTCCCCCGGCCCCTGCCCCTCACTCCCCAGCCCCAGCCCCTCACGCCCGCGCCCAGCCTCTCACGCACCCGCCCAAGCCCCTCACTCCCCCGCTCCAGCCCCTCACTCCCGCGCTCCAGCCCCTCTCTCCCCCGCCCCAGCCCCTCACTCCCCCGCCCCTCACTCCCCTGCCTCAGCCCCTCACTCCCCCGCCCCAGCCCCACACTCCTCCGTCCCTCACTCCCCTGCCCCAGCCCCTCACTCCCCCGCCCCAGCCCCACACTCCTCCGCCCCTCACTCCCCGGCCCCAGCCTCTCACTCCCCTGCCCCAGCCCCTCACTCCCCCGCCTCAGCCCCTCACTCCCCTGCCCCAGCCCCTCACTCCCGCGCCCCAGCCCCTCACTCCCCCGCCCCTCACTCCCCCGCCCCAGCCCCACACTCCTCCGTCCCTCACTCCCCTGCCCCAGCCCCTCACTCCCCCGCCTCAGCCCCACACTCCTCCGCCCCTCACTCCCCGGCCCCAGCCTCTCACTCCCCTGCCCCAGACCCTCACTCCCCCGCCTCAGCCCCTCACTCCCCTGCCCCAGCCCCTCACTCCCGCGCCCCAGCCCCTCACTCCCCGCCCCTCACTCCCCTGCCCCAGCCCCTCACTCCCCCGCCCCTGCCCCACACTCCCCCGCCCCTCACTCACCTGCCCCAGCCCCTCACTCCCCGCCCCTGCCCCACACTCCCCCGCCCCTCACTCACCTGCCCCAGCCCCTCACTCCCCAGCCCCATCCCCTCACTCCCCCCACCCAAGCCCCTCACTCCCCCGCCCCAGACCCTCACTCCCCCACCCAAGCCCCTCACTCCCCCGCCCCAGACCCTCACTCGCCCGCCCCAGACCCTCACTCCCCCGCCCCAGCCCCTCACTCCCCCGCCCCAGCCCCTCACTCCCCGCCCCAGCCCTTCACTCCCCCGGCCCCAGCCCCTCATTCCCCCGCCCCAGCCCCTCACTCCCCCGCCCCAGCCCCACACTCCCCCGAACCTCACTCCCCTGCCCCAGCCCCTCACTCCCCCGGCCCAGCCCCACACTCCCCCGCCCCTCACTCCCCTGCCCCAGCCACACACTCCCCCGACCCTCACTCCCCTGCCCCAGCCCCCCACTCCCCCGCCCCAGCCCCTCACTCCCCGCCCCAGCCCCTCACTCCCCCGCCCCAGCCCCTCAGTCCCCCGGCCCCAGCCCCTCACTCCCCAGCCCCAGCCCCTCACGCCCGCGCCCAGCCTCTCACGCCCCCGCCCAAGCCCCTCACTCCCCCGCTCCAGCCCCTCACTCCCGCGCTCCAGCCCCTCTCTCCCCCGCCCCAGCCCCTCACTCCCCCGCCCCTCACTCCCCTGCCTCAGCCCCTCACTCCCCCGCCCCAGCCCCACACTCCTCCGTCCCTCACTCCCCTGCCCCAGCCCCTCACTCCCCCGCCCCAGCCCCACACTCCTCCGCCCCTCACTCCCCGGCCCCAGCCTCTCACTCCCCTGCCCCAGCCCCTCACTCCCCCGCCTCAGCCCCTCACTCCCCTGCCCCAGCCCCTCACTCCCGCGCCCCAGCCCCTCACTCCCCCGCCCCTCACTCCCCTGCCCCAGCCCCTCACTCCCCCGCCCCTGCCCCACACTCCCCCGCCCTCACTCACCTGCCCCAGCCCCTCACTCCCCAGCCCCATCCCCTCACTCCCCCCACCCAAGCCCCTCACTCCCCCGCCCCAGACCCTCACTCCCCCCACCCAAGCCCCTCACTCCCCCGCCCCAGACCCTCACTCGCCCGCCCCAGACCCTCACTCCCCCGCCCCAGCCCCTCACTCCCCCGCCCCAGCCCCTCACTCCCCGCCCCAGCCCTTCACTCCCCGGCCCCAGCCCCTCATTCCCCCGCCCCAGCCCCTCACTCCCCGCCCCAGCCCCTCACTCCCCCGCCCCAGCCCCTCACTCCCCGCCCCAGCCCTTCACTCCCCCGGCCCCAGCCCCTCATTCCCCCGCCCCAGCCACTCACTCCCCCGCCCCAGCCCCTCCCTCCCCCGCCCCAGCCCCACACTCTCCCGCCCCAGCCCCTCACTCCCCCGCCCCCGCCCCTCACTCCCCCGGCCCCAGCCCCACACTCCCCGGCCCCAGCCCCTCACTCCACCGGCCCAAGCCGCTCACTCCCCCAGCCCAAGCCCCTCACTCCCCCGCCCCAGCCCCACACTCCCCCGCCCCAGCTCGTCTCTCCCCACCCCCGCCCCTCACTCCCCTGCCCCAGCCCCTCACTCCCCGGCCCCAGCCCCTCACTCCCCCGCCCCAGCCCCTCACTCCCCTGCCCCAGCCCCTCAATCCCACGCCCCAGCCCCTCACTCCCCCGCCACTCACTCCCCTGCCCCATCTCACTCCCTCGCCCCAGCCCCTCACTCCCCCGCACCAGCCCCTCACTCCCCTGGCCCCAGCCCCTCACTCCCCTGCCCCAGCCCCTCACTCCCCCGCCCCAGCCCCTCACTCCCCCGCCCCCTAGACCTCACTCCCGCGCCCAGCCCCTCACGCCCGAGCCCCTCACTCCTCCGCTCCAGCCCCTCACTCCCGCGCCCCAGCCCCTCACTCCCCCGCCCCAGCCCCTCACTCCCCTGCCCCAGCCCCTCACTCCCCGCCTCAGCCCCTCACTCCCCCGCCCCAGCCCCTCACTCCCCCGGCCCAGCCCCTCAGTCCCCCGGCCCCAGCCCCTCACTCCCCAGCCCCAGCCCCTCACGCCCGCGCCCAGCCTCTCACGCCCCCGCCCAAGCCCCTCACTCCCCCGCTCCAGCCCCTCACTCCCCTGCCCCAGCCCCTCACTCCCCCGCCCCAGCCCCACACTCCCCCGCACCTCACTCCCCTGCCCCAGCCCCTCACTCCCCCGGCCCAGCCCCACACTCCCAGCCCCTCACTCCCCTGCCCCAGCCACACACTCCCCCGACCCTCACTCCCCTGCCCCAGCCCCCCACTCCCCCGCCCCAGCCCCTCACTCCCCCGCCCCAGCCCCTCACTCCCCCGCCCCAGCCCCTCAGTCCCTCGGCCCCAGCCCCTCACTCCCCAGCCCCAGCCCCTCACGCCCGCGCCCAGCCTCTCACGCCCCCGCCCAAGCCCCTCACTCCCCCGCTCCAGCCCCTCACTCCCGCGCTCCAGCCCCTCTCTCCCCCGCCCCAGCCCCTCACTCCCCCGCCCCTCACTCCCCTGCCTCAGCCCCTCACTCCCCCGCCCCAGCCCCACACTCCTCCGTCCCTCACTCCCCTGCCCCAGCCCCTCACTCCCCCGCCCCAGCCCCACACTCCTCCGCCCCTCACTCCCCGGCCCCAGCCTCTCACTCCCCTGCCCCAGCCCCTCACTCCCCCGCCTCAGCCCCTCACTCCCCTGCCCCAGCCCCTCACTCCCGCGCCCCAGCCCCTCACTCCCCCGCCCCTCACTCCCCTGCCCCAGCCCCTCACTCCCCCGCCCCTGCCCCACACTCCCCCGCCCCTCACTCACCTGCCCCAGCCCCTCACTCCCCCGCCCCTGCCCCACACTCCCCCGCCCCTCACTCAACTGCCCCAGCCCCTCACTCCCCAGCCCCATCCCCTCACTCCCCCCACCCAAGCCCCTCACTCCCCCGCCCCAGACCCTCACTCCCCCGCCCCAGACCCTCACTCCCCCGCCCCAGCCCCTCACTCCCCCGCCCCAGCCCCTCACTCCCCGCCCCAGCCCTTCACTCCCCCGGCCCCAGCCCCTCATTCCCCCGCCCCAGCCACTCACTCCCCCGCCCCAGCCCCTCCCTCCCCCGCCCCAGCCCCACACTCTCCCGCCCCAGCCCCTCACTCCCCCGCCCCCGCCCCTCACTCCCCCGGCCCCAGCCCCACACTCCCCCGGCCCCAGCCCCTCACTCCACCGGCCCAAGCCGCTCACTCCCCCAGCCCAAGCCCCTCACTCCCCCGCCCCAGCCCCACACTCCCCCGCCCCAGCTCGTCTCTCCCCACCCCCGCCCCTCACTCCCCTGCCCCAGCCCCTCACTCCCCGGCCCCAGCCCCTCACTCCCCCGCCCCAGCCCCTCACTCCCCTGACCCAGCCCCTCAATCCCACGCCCCAGCCCCTCACTCCCCCGCCACTCACTCCCCTGCCCTCGCATCTCACTCCCTCGCCCCAGCCCCTCACTCCCCCGCACCAGCCCCTCACTCCCCTGGCCCCAGCCCCTCACTCCCCTGCCCCAGCCCCTCACTCCCCCGCCCCAGCCCCTCACTCCCCCGCCCCCTAGACCTCACTCCCGCGCCCAGCCCCTCACGCCCGAGCCCCTCACTCCTCCGCTCCAGCCCCTCACTCCCGCGCCCCAGCCCCTCACTCCGGCGCCCCAGCCCCTCACTCCCGCACCCCAGCCCCTCACTCCCCCGCCGCAGCCCCTCACTCCCGCGCCACAGACCCTCACTCCCCCGCCCCCAGCCCCTCACTCCCCCGCCCCCCAGTCCCTCGCTCCCCGCCCCCAGTCCCTCACTCCCCGCCACTCACACCCCCGCCCCAGCCCCTCACTCCCCTGGCCCCAGCCCCTCACTCCCCGGCCCCAGCACCTCACTCCCCCGCCCTCGCCCCATCCCCCGCCCCAGCCCCAGCCCCTCACTCCCCCTCCCCTCACTCCCCTGCCCCAGCCCCTCACTCCCCAGCCCCTCACTCGCCCGGCCCCAGCCACTCACTCCCCGGCCCCAGCCTCTCACTCCCCTGCCCCAGCCACTCACTCCCCCACCTCAGCCCCTCACTCCCCTGCCCCAGCCCCTCACTCTCCCGCCCCAGCCCCTCACTCACCCGCCCCTCACTCCCCTGCCCCAGCCCCTCACTCCCCCGCCCCAGCCCCACACTCCTCCGCCCCTCACTACCCGGCCCCAACCTCTCACTCCCCTGCCCCAGCCCCTCACTTCCCCACCTCTGCCCCTCACTCCCCTGCCCCAGCCCCTCACTCCCCCGCCCCAGCCCCTCACTCCCCCGCCCCTCACTCCCCTGCCCCAGCCCCTCACTCCCCCGCCCCAGCCCCACACTCCTCCGCCCCTCACTCCCCTGACCCAGCCCCTCAATCCTCCGCCCCATCGACTCACTCCCCCCGCCCAAGCCCCTCACTCCGCCGCCCCAGACCCTCACTCCCCCGCCCCAGACCCTCACTCCCCCGCCCCAGACCCTCACTCCCCCGCCCCAGACCCTAACTCCCCGCCCCAGCCCTTCACTCCCCCGGCCCCAGCCCCTCACTCCCCCGCCCCAGCCCGTCACTCCACCGCCCCAGCCCCTCACTCCCCCGGCCCAGCCGCTCACTCCGGCGGCCCCAGCCCCTCACAAACCCGGCCCCAGACCCTCACTCCCCTGGCCCCAGCCCCTCACTCCCCCACCCCAGCCCCTCACTCCCCCAGCCCCAGCCCCTCACACCACCGCCCCAGCCCCTCACTTCCCCGCCCCAGCCCCTCACTCCCCCGCCCCAGCCCCTCACTCCCCCGCCCCTCACTCCCCCGCCCCTCACTCCCCCGCCCCAGCCCCTCACTCCCCCGGCCCCAGCCCCTCACTCCCCCCGGCCCCAGCCCCTCACTCCCCAGCCCCTCACTCCACCGCCCCAGCCCCTCACTCCCCCGGCCCCTGCCCCTCACTCCCCCGGCCCGAGCCCCTCACTCCCCCGGCCCCAGCCCCTAACTCCCCCGGCCACAGCCCCTCACTCCTCCCCCCCAGCCCCTCACTCCCCCGCCCCAGCCACCCACTCCCCCGACCCAGCCCCTCACTCCCCCGCCCCTCACTCCCCTGCCCCAGCCCCTCACTCCTGCGGCCCCAGCAACTCACTCCCCGGCCCCAGCCTCTCACTCCCCCGCCTCAGCCCCTCACTCCCCTGCCCCAGCCCCTCACTCCCCCGCCCCAACCCCTCACTCCCCCGCCCCAGCCCCTCACTCCCCCGCCCCTCACTGGCCTGCCCCAGCCCCTCACTCCTGCGGCCCCAGCAACTCACTCCCCGGCCCCAGCCTCTCACTCCCCTGCCCCAGCCCCTCACTCCCCCGCCCCAGCCCCTCACTCCTCCGCCCCAGCCCCTCACTCCCCCGCCCCAGCCCCTCACTCTCCCGCCTCAGCCCCTTACTCCCCTGCCCCAACCCTCACTCCCCCGCCCCAGCCCCACACTCCCCCACCCCTCACTCCCCTGCCCCAGCCCCTCACTCCCCCGCCTCTCACTCCCCTGCCCAACCCCCTCACTCCCCCGCCCCAGCCCTTCACTCACCCAGCCCAAGCCCTCAGTCCCCGGCCCCAGCCCCTCACTCCCGCTCCCAGCCACTCACGCCCCCGCCCCAGCCTCTTACTCCCGCGCCCCAGCCCCTCACTCCCCCGCCCCCAGCCCCTCACACACCCGCCCCCAGTATCTCACTCCCCCAGCCCCTCACTCCCCCGCCCCAGCCCCTCACTCTCTCACTCCCCCGCCCCAGCCCCTCACTCCCCCGGGCCCAGCCCCTCACACCGCGGCCTCAACCCATCACTCCCCAGCCCCCCACTCCCCCGCCCCAGCCCCTCACTCCCCAGGCCACAGACCCTCACTCCCCGCCCCAGCCCCTCACTCCCCCGCCCCCGCCACTCACTCCCCCGCCCCAGCCCCTCACTCCCCCGCCCCAGACCCAACTCCCCCGCCTCAGCCCCTCACTCCCCCCACCCCAGCCCCCCACTCCCCCGCCCCAGCCCCTCACTCCCCCGCCCGTCACTCCCCTGCCCCAGCCCCTCACTCCCGCGGCGCCAGCAACTCACTCCCCGGCCCCAGCCTCTCACTCCCCCGCCCCAGCCCCTCACTCCCGCGCCCCAGCCCCTCACTCCCCCGCCCCCAGCCCCTCACTCCCCCGGCCCCAGCCACTCACTCCCCGGCCCCAGCCTCTCACTCCCCTGCCCAGCCCCTCACTCCCCCGCCTCAGCCACTCACTCCCCTGCCCCAGCCCCTCACTCCCCCGCCCCAGCCCCTCACTCCCCCGCCCCTCACTCCCCTGCGCCAGCCCCTCACTCCCCCGCCCCAGCCCCACACTCCTCGCCCCTCACTCCCCGGCCCCAAACTCTCACTCTCCTGCCCCAGCCCCTCACTCCCCCGCCTCAGCCCCTCACTCCCCTGCCCCAGCCCCTCACTCCCCGCCCCAGCCCCTCACTCCCCCACCCCTCACTCCCCTGCCCCAGCCCCTCACTCCCCCGCCCCAGTCCCACACTCCTCCGCCCCTCACTCCCCTGCCCCAGGCCCTCACTCCCCCGCCCCATCCCCTCACTCGTCCCGCCCAAGCCCCTCACTCCCCCGCACCAGACCCTCACTCCCCCGCCCCGGACCCTCACTCCCCCACCCCAGACCCTCACTCCCCCGCCCCAGAACCCTCACTCCCCGCCCCAGCCCCTCACTCCCCCGGCCCCAGCCGCTCACTCTGCCGGCCCCAGCCCCTCACAACCCCGGCCCCCAGACCCTCACTCCCCTGGCCCCAGCCCCTCACTCCCCCGCCCCAGCCCCTCACTCCCCCGGCCCCAGCCCCTCACTCCCCCGGCCCCAGCCCCTAACTCCCCCGGCCACAGCCCCTCACTCCTCCCCCCCAGCCCCTCACTCCCCCACCCCAGCCACTCACTCCCCCGCCCCAGCCCCTCACTCCTGCGGCCCCAGAAACTCACTCCCCCGGCCCCAGCCTCTCACTCCCCTGCCCCAGCCCCGCACTCCTGCGGCCCCAGAAACTCACTCCCCGGCCCCAGCCTCTCACTCCCCTGCCCCAGCCCCTCACTCCCCCGCCCCAGCCCCTCACTCCCCGCCCCAGCCCCTCATCCGCCGCCCCAGCCCCTCACTCCCCCCGCCTCAGCCCCTTACTCCCCTGCCCCAACCCTCACTCCCCCGCCCCAGCCCCACACTCCCCCGCTCCTCACTCCCCTGCCCCAGCCCCAGCCCCTGACTCCCCTGCCCCAGCCCCTCACTCCCCCGCCCCTCACTCCCCTGCCCCAGCCCCTCACTCCCCCGCCCCCAGCCCTTCACTCACCCAGCCCAAGCCCCTCAGCCCCCGGCCCCAGCCCCTCACTCCCGCGCCCAGCCCATCACGCTCCCGCCCCAGCCCCTTACTCCAGCGCCCCAGCCCCTCACTCCCCCGCCCCAGCTCCTCACTCCCCCGGCCCCAGCCACTCACTACCCGGCCCCAGCCTCTCACTCCCCTGCCCCAGCCCCTCACTCCCCCGCCTCAGCCCCTCACTCCCCTGCCCCAGCCCCTCACTCCCCCGCCCCAACCCCTCACTCCCCCGCCCCAGCCCCTCACTCCCCCGCCCCTCACTGGCCTGCCCCAGCCCCTCACTCCTGCGGCCCCAGCAACTCACTCCCCGGCCCCAGCCTCTCACTCCCCTGCCCCAGCCCCTCACTCCCCCGCCCCAGCCCCTCACTCCCCCGCCCCAGCCCCTCACTCCCCCGCCCCAGCCCCTCACTCTCCCGCCTCAGCCCCTTACTCCCCTGCCCCAACCCTCACTCCCCCGCCCCAGCCCCACACTCCCCCACCCCTCACTCCCCTGCCCCAGCCCCTCACTCCCCCGCCTCTCACTCCCCTGCCCAACCCCCTCACTCCCCCGCCCCAGCCCCTTCACTCACCCAGCCAAGCCCCTCAGTCCCCGGCCCCAGCCCCTCACTCCCGCTCCCAGCCACTCACGCCCCCGCCCCAGCCTCTTACTCCCGCGCCCCAGCCCCTCACTCCCCCGCCCCCAGCCCCTCACACACCCGCCCCCAGTATCTCACTCCCCAGCCCCTCACTCCCCCGCCCCAGCCCCTCACTCTCTCACTCCCCCGCCCCAGCCCCTCACTCCCCCGGGCCCAGCCCCTCACACCGCGGCCTCAACCCATCACTCCCCAGCCCCCACTCCCCGCCCCAGCCCCTCACTCCCCAGGCCACAGCCCCTCACTCCCCGCCCCAGCCCCTCACTCCCCCGCCCCCGCCACTCACTCCCCCGCCCCAGCCCCTCACTCCCCCGCCCCAGACCCAACTCCCCCGCCTCAGCCCCTCACTCCCCCACCCCAGCCCCCCACTCCCCCGCCCCAGACCCTCACTCCCCCGCCCGTCACTCCCTGCCCCAGCCCCTCACTCCCGCGGCGCCAGCAACACACTCCCCGGCCCCAGCCTCTCACTCCCCCGCCCCAGCCCCTCACTCCCCTGCCCCAGCCCCTCACTCCCACGCCTCAGCCCCTCACTCCCCTGCCCCAGCCCTTCACTCCCCCGCCCCAGCCCCACAGTCCCCCGCCCCTCACTCCCCTGCCCCAGCCCCACACTCCCCCCCCCTCACTCCCCTGCCCCCGCACCTCACTCCCCTGCCCCAGCCCCACACTCCCCCCCCTCACTCCCCTGCCCCCGCACCTCACTCCCCTGCCCCAGCCCACCACTCCCCCGCCCCAGCCCTTCACTCACCCAGCCCAAGCCCCTCAGTCCCCGGCCCCAGCCCCTCACTCCCCCGCCCCATCACCTCACTCCCCCCACCCAAGCCCCTCACTCCCCCGCCCCAGAGCCTCACTCCCCCGCCCCAGACCCTCACTCCCCCGCCCCAGCACCTCACTCCCCCGCCCCAGCCCCTCACTCCCCGCCCCAGCCCCTCACTCCCCCGCCCCAGCCCCAACTCCCCCGCCCCCACTCCCCTGCCCCAGCCCCTCACTCCCCCGCCCCAGCCCCACACTCCTCCGCCCCTCACTCCCCTGCCCTAGCCCCTCACTCCCCCTCCCCATCCCCTCACTCCCCCCGCCCAAGCCCCTCACTCCCCCGCCCCAGACCCTCACTCCCCGGCCCCAGCCCCTCACTCCCCGCCCCAGCCCTTCACTCCCCCGGCCCCAGCCCCTCACTCCCCCGCCCCCAGCCCCTCACTCCCCCACCCCAGCCCCTCACTCCCCCGGCCCCAGCCGCTCACTCCGCCGGCCCCAGCCCCTCACAACCCCGGCCCCAGACCCTCACTCCCCTGGCCCCAGCCCCTCACTCCCCCGCCCCAGCCCCTCACTCCCCCGGCCCCAGCCCCTCACACCACCGCCCCAGCCCTCACTCCCCCACCCCAGCCCCTTACTCCCCGGCCCCAGCCCCTCACTCCCCCGCCCCAGCCCCTCACTCCCCCGCCCCTCACTCCGCCGCCCCTCACCCCCCGCCCCTGCCCCTCACTCCCCCCGGCCCCAGCCCCTCACACCCCGGCCACAGCCCCTCATTCCCCAGCCCCTCATTCCACCGCCCCCAGCCCCTCACTCCCCCGGCCCCAGCCCCTCACTCCCCGGCCCCTCACTCCCCCGGCCCCAGCCCCTAACTCCCCCGGTCACAGCACCTCACACCCCCGCCCCAGCCCCTCACCCCCCGCCGCAGACCATCACTCCCCCGCCCCAGCCCCTCACTCACCCGCCCCAGCCCCTCACTCCCCCGCCCCAGCCCCTCACTCCCCCGCCCCTCACTCCCCCCCCCTCACTCCCCCGCCCCAGCCCCTCACTCCCCGGCCCCAGCCCCACACACCCCGGCCCCAGCCCCTCACTCCCCAGCCCCTCATTCCACCGCCCCCAGCCCCTCACTCCCCCGGCCCCAGCCCCTCACTCCCCCGGCCCCAGCCCCTCACTCCCCCTGCCCCAGCCCCTAACTCCCCCGGCCACAGCCCCTCACTCCTTCTCCCCAGCCCCTCACTCCCCCGCCCCAGCCACACACTCCCCCGCCCCAGCCCCTCACTCCCCCACCCCAGCCCCTCACTCCCCGCCCCAGCCCCTCACTCCCCCGCCCCAGCCCCACACTCCCCCGCCCCAGCCCCTCAATCCCCCGCCCCCGCCGCTCACTCCCCCGGCCCCAGCCCCACACTCCCCCGGCCCCAGCCCCTCACTCCGCCGGCCCAAGCCCCTCACTCCCCCGGCCCAAGCCCCTCACTCCCCCCCCCCAGTCCCTCACTCCCCCGCCTCACCCCCTCAATCCCCCGCCCCATCCCCACACTCCCCCGCCCCAGCTCCTCACTCCCCACCCCCGCCCCTCACTCCCCTGCCCCAGCCCCTCACTCCCCGGCACCAGCCCCTCACTCCCCCACCCCAGCCCGTCACTCCCCCGCCCCAGCCCCTCAATCCCACGCCCCAGCCCCTCACTCCCCCGCCACACACTCCCTCGCCCCAGCTCCTCACTCCCCCGCACCAGCCCCTCACTCCCCCGCCCCCTAGACCTCACTCCCGCGCCCCAGCCCTTCACTCCCCCACCGCAGCCCCCTCACTCCGGCGCCACAGCCCTTCACTCCCCCGCCCCCAGTCCCTCACTCCCCCGCCCCCAGTCCCTCACTCCCCCGCCACTCACTCCCCCGCCCCCAGCCCCTCACTCCTCCGGCCCCAGCCCCTCACTCCCCGGCCCCAGCACCTCACTCCCCGGCCCCAGCCTCTCACTCGCCTGCCCCAGCCCCTCACTCCCCCGCCTCAGCCCCTCACTCCCCTGCTCCTCACTCCCCCGCACCAGCCCCTCACTCCCCCGCCCCAGCCCCTCACTCCCCCGCCCCAGCCCTTCACTCCCCCGCCCCAGCCCCACACTCCTCCGCCCCTAACTCCCCGGCCCCAACCTCTCACTCCCCTGCCCCAGCCCCTCACTCCCCGCCTCAGCCCCTCACTCCCCTGCCCCAGCCCCTCACTCCCCGCCCCAGCCCCTCACTCCCCCGCCCCTCACTCCCTGCTCCAGCCCCTCACTCCCCCGCCCCAGCCCTCACTCCCCCGACCCAGCCCCAGACTCCTCCGCCCCTCACTCCCCTGCCCTAGCCCCTCACTCCCCCTCCCCATCCCCTCACTCCCCCCGCCCAAGCCCCTCACTCCCCCGCCCCAGACCCTCACTCCCCCGCCCCAGACCCTCACTCACCCGCCCCAGACCCTCACTCCCCGGCCCCAGCCCCTCACTCCCCGCCCCAGCCCTTCACTCCCCCGGCCCCAGCCCCTCACTCCCCCGCCCCAGCCCCTCACTCCCCAACCCCAGCCCCTCACTCCCCCGGCCCCAGCCGCTCACTCCGGCGGCCCCAGCCCCTCACAACCCCGGCCCCAGACCCTCACTCCCCTGGCCCTAGCCCCTCACTCCCCCGCCCCAGCCCCTCACTCCCCCGGCCCCAGCCCCTCACACCACCGCCCCAGCCCCTCACTCCCCCGCCCCAGCCCCTTACTCCCCGGCCCCAGCCCCTCACTCCCCCGCCCCAGCCCCTCACTCCCCCGCCCCTCACTCCCCCGCCCCTCACCCCCCGCCCCAGCCCCTCACTCCCCCGCCCCAGCCCCACACTCCACCGCCCCTAACTCCCCGGCCCCAACCTCTCACTCCCCTGCCCCAGCCCCTCACTCCCCCGCCTCAGCCCCTCACTCCCCTGCCCCAGCCCCTCACTCCCCCGCCCCAGCCCCTCACTCCCCCGCCCCTCACTCCCCTGCTCCAGCCCCTCACTCCCCCGCCCCAGCCCCTCACTCCCCCGACCCAGCCCCACACTCCTCCGCCCCTCACTCCCCTGCCCTAGCCCCTCACTCCCCCTCCCCATCCCCTCACTCCCCCCGCCCAAGCCCCTCACTCCCCCGCCCCAGACCCTCACTCCCCCGCCCCAGACCCTCACTCACCCGCCCCAGACCCTCACTCCCCGGCCCCAGCCCCTCACTCCCCGCCCCAGCCCTTCACTCCCCCGGCCCCAGCCCCTCACTCCCCCGCCCCAGCCCCTCACTCCCCAACCCCAGCCCCTCACTCCCCCGGCCCCAGCCGCTCACTCCGGCGGCCCCAGCCCCTCACAACCCCGGCCCCAGACCCTCACTCCCCTGGCCCTAGCCCCTCACTCCCCCGCCCCAGCCCCTCACTCCCCCGGCCCCAGCCCCTCACACCACCGCCCCAGCCCCTCACTCCCCCGCCCCAGCCCCTTACTCCCCGGCCCCAGCCCCTCACTCCCCCGCCCCAGCCCCTCACTCCCCCGCCCCACACTCCCCCGCCCCTCACCCCCCGCCCCAGCCCCTCACTCCCCCGGCCCCAGCCCCTCACACCCCGGCCCCAGCCCCTCATTCCCCAGCCCCTCATTCCACCGCCCCCAGCCCCTCACTCCCCCGGCCCCAGCCCCTCACTCCCCCGGCCCCTCACGCCCCCGGCCCCAGCCCCTAACTCCCCCGGCCACAGCACCTCACTCCCCCGCCCCAGCCCCTCACTCCCCCGCCGCAGACCATCACTCCCCCGCCCCAGCCCCTCACTCACCCGCCCCAGCCCCTCACTCCCCCGCCCCAGCCCCTCACTCCCCCGCCCCTCACTCCCCCGCCCCTCACTCCCCCGCCCCAGCCCCTCACTCCCCCGGCCCCAGCCCCACACACCCCGGCCCCAGCCCCTCACTCCCCAGCCCCTCATTCCACCGCCCCCAGCCCCTCACTCCCCCGGCCCCAGCCCCTCACTCCCCCGGCCCCAGCTCCTCACTCCCCCTGCCCCAGCCCCTAACTCCCCCGGCCACAGCCCCTCACTCCTTCTCCCCAGCCCCTCACTCCCCCGCCCCAGCCACACACTCCCCCGCCCCAGCCCCTCACTCCCCCGCCCCCAGCCCCTCACTCCCCCACCCCAGCCCCTCACTCCCCCGCCCCTCACTCCCCCGCCCATCACTCCCCCGCCCCAGCCCCTCACTCCCGCGGCCTCAGCCCCTCACACCCCGGCCCCAGCCCCTCACTCCCCAGCCCCTCACTCCCCCGCCCCCTGCCCCTCACTCCCCCGGCCCCAGCCCCTCACTCCCCCGGCCCCAGCCCCGCACTCCTCCGCCCCAGCCCCTCACTCCCCCGCCCCAGCCACTCACTCCCCCGCCCCAGCCCCTCACTCCCCCGCCGCAGACTCTCACTCCCCCGCCCCAGCCCCTCACTCCCCCGCGCCAGCCCCTCACCCCCCGCCCCAGCCCCTCACTCCCCCGCCCCTCACTCCCCTGCCCCAGCCCCTCACTCCTGCGGCCCCAGCAACTGACTCCCTGGCCCCAGCCTCTCACTCCCCTGCCCCAGCCCCTCACTCCCCCGCCCCAGCCCCTCACTCCCCCGCCCCAGCCCCTCACTCCCCCGCCCCAGCCCCTCACTCCCCCGCCTCAGCCCCTTACACCCCTGCCCCAACCCTCACCCCCCGCCTCAGCCCCACACTCCCCCGCCCCTCACTCCCCTGCCCCAGCCCCTCACTCCCCCGCCCCTCACTCGCCTGCCCCAGCCCCTCACTCCCCCGCCCCAGCCCTTCACTCACCCAGTCCAAGCCCCTCAGTCCCCAGCCCCAGCCCCTCACTCCCGCGCCAAGCCCCTCACGCCCCCGCCCCAACCACTCACTCCCCCGCCCCGGCCCCCGCCCCAGCCCCAGCCCATCACTCACCAGCCCCTCACTGCCCCGGCCCCAGACCCTCACTCCCCCGCCCCAGCCCCTCACTCCCCCGCCCCAGCCCCTCACTCCCCCGCCCCAGCCCCTCACTCCCCCGGCCCCAGCCCCTCACTCCCAGGCCCTCACTCCCCCGCCTGAGCACCTCACTCCCGCGCCCCAGCCCCTCACTCCCCCGCCCGAGCACCTCACTCCCGCGATCCAGCCCCTCACTCCCCAGCCCCTCACTCCCCCACCCCAGCCCCTCACTCCCCCGGACCCAGCCCCTCAATCCCCCGGCCCAGCCCCGCACTCCCCCGCCCCAGTCCCTCACTCCCCCGCCCCCGCCCCTCACTCCCCCGGCCCCAGACCCATACTCCCCCGGCCCGAGCCCCTCTCTCTCCCGCCCCAGCCCCTCACTCCCCCGCCTCAGCCCCTCACTCCCCTGCCCCAGCCCCTCACTCCCCCGCCCCAGCCCCACACTCCCCCGCCCCTCACTCCCCTGCCCCAGCCCCTGACTCCCCCGCCCCAGCCCCTCACTCCCCCGCCCCAGCCCCTCACTCCCCCGCCCCAGCCCCTCACTCCCCCGCCTCAGCCCCTTACACCCCTGCCCCAACCCTCACCCCCCGCCTCAGCCCCACACTCCCCCGCCCCTCACTCCCCTGCCCCAGCCCCACACTCCCCCGCCCCTCACTCCCCTGCCCCAGCCCCTGACTCCCCCGGCCCAGCCCCACACTCACCCGGCCCGAGCCCCTCACTCCCCCGCCCCAGCCCCTCACTCCCCCGCCCCAGCCTCACACTCCCCCGCCCCAGCCCCTCACTCCCCTGCCCCAGCCCCTCAATCCTCCGCCCCAGCCCCTCACTCCCCCGGCCCCAGCCCCTCACTCCCCCGGCCCCAGCCCCTCACTCCCCCGCCCCAGTCCCTCACTCCCCCGCCTCAGCCCCTCACTTCCCCGCCCCAACCCCACAATCCCCCGCCCCAGCCACTCACTCCCCCGCCCCCGCCCCGCACTCCCCTGCCCCAGACCCTCACTCCCCCGCCCCAACCCCTCACTCCCCTGGCCCCAGCCATTCACTCCCCCGGCCCCAGCCCCTCACTCCCCTGCCCCAGCCCCTCACTCCTCCGGCCCCAGCCCCTCACTCCCCCGACCCCAGCCCCTCACTACCCTGCCCCCGCCCCTCACACCCCCTAACCCCGCCCCTCACACCCCTGCCCCAGCCCCTCACTCCCCCGCCCCAGCCCCACACTCCCCCGCCCCTCACACCCCTGCCCAAGACCCTCACTCCCCCACCCCAGCCCCTCACTCCCCCGCCCCAGCCCCTCACTCCCCCGCCCCAGCCCCTCACTCCCCCGCCCCCAACCCCTCACTCCCCCGCCCCCAGCCTCTCACTCCCCCATCCCCTCACTATCACGCCACTCACTCCCCCGGCCCCAGCCCCTCACTCCCCCGGCCCCAGCCCCTCACTCCCCCGGCCCCAGCCCCTCACTCTCCCGCCCCAGCCCCTCACTCCCCCACCCAGCCCCTCACTCCCCCGGCCCCATCCCCTCACTCCCGTGGCCCCAGCCCCTCACTCCCCCGGCCCCGGCTCCTCACGCCTTCGGCCCCAGCCCCTCACTCCCCCAGCCCCAGCCCCTGACTCCACAGCCCCAGCCCTTCACTCCCCCGCCTCAGCCCTCAGTCCCGCGCCCCAGCCCCTCAGTACCCCGGCCCCAGCCATTCACTCCCCCGGCCCCAGCCCCTCACTCCCCCGCCCCAGACCCTCACTCCCCCGCCCCAGCCCCTCACTCCTCCGGCCCCAGCCCCTCACTCCCCCGGCCCCAGCCCCTCACTACCCCGCCCCAGCCCCTCACTCCCCCGGCCCCAGCCAATCACTCCCCCGGCCCCAGCCCCTCACTCCCCCGGCCCCAGCCCCTCACTCCCCGGCCCCAGCCCCTCACTCCCTCGGACCCAGCCCCTCACTCCCTCGGCCCCAGCCCCTCACTCCCCCGGCCCCAGCCCCTCACTCCCCCGCCCCAGCCCCTCACTCACCCGCCCCAGACCCTCACTCCTCCGCCCCAGCCCCTCACTCCCCTGCCCCAGCACCTCACTCCCCCGACCCTGCCCCTTACTCCCCCGCCCCGAACCCCTCACTCCCCCGCCCGCCGCCCCTCACTCCCCGGCCACTCACTCCCCCGCCCCACCCCCACACTCCCGCGCCCCAGTCCCACACTCCCCCGGCTCCTGCCCCTCACTACCCGGCCACAACCACTCACTCCCCCGCCACCGCCCCAGCCCCCGCCCCAGCCCCTCACTCCCACGCCCCAGCCCCTCACTCCCCCGCCCGAGCACCTGACTCCCGTGCCCCAGCCCCTCACTCCCCAGCCCCTCACTCCCCCACCCCAGACCCTCACTCCCCCGGCCCCAGCCGCTCAATCCCCCGGCCCAGCCCCGCACTCCCCCGCCCCAGCCACTCACTCCCCCACCCCCGCCCCTCACTCCCCCGACCCCAGCCCCACACTCCCCCGGCCCGAGCCCCTCACTCTCCCGCCCCAGCCCCTCACTCCCCCGCCTCAGCCCCTCACTCCCCTGCCCCAGCCCCTCACTCCCCCGCCCCAGCCCCACACTCCCCCGCCCCTCACTCCCCTGCCCCAGCGCCTCACTCCCCCAGCCCAGCCCCACACTCCCCCAGCCCGAGCCCCTCACTCCCCCGCCCCAGCCCCTCACTCCCCTGTCCCAGCATCTCACTCCACCGCCCCAGCCCCTCACTCCCCCGGCCCCAACCCCTCACTCCCCCAGCCCCAGCCCCTCACTCCCCCGCCCCAGTCCCTCACTCCCCCGCCTCAGCCCCTCACTCACCCGCCCCAACCCCACAATCCCCCGCCCCAGCCACTCACTCCCCCTCCCCTAACCCTGCCCCTCACTCCCCTGCCCCAGCCCCTCACTCCCGCGCCCCAACCCCTCACTCCCCCGGCCTCAGCCATTCACTCCCCCGACCCCAGCCCCTCACTCTCCCGCCCCAGCCCCTCACTCCTCCGGTCCCAGCCCCTCACTCCCCCGACCCCAGCACCTCACTACCCTGGCCCCGCCCCTCACACCCCCTAACCCCGCCCCTCACTCCCCTGCCCCAGCCCCTCACTCCCCCGCCCCAGCCCCACACTCCCCCGCACCTCACTGCCCTGCCCCAGCCCCTCACTCCCCCGGCCCAGCCCCACACTCCCCCGCCACTCACTCCCCCGCCCCAACCCCTCACTCCCCCGGCCCCAGCCATTCACTCCCCCGGCCCCAGCCCTTCACTCCCCCGCCCCAGCCCCTCACTCCTCCGGCCCCAGCCCCTCACTCCTCCGGCCCCAGCCCCTCACTCCCCCGACCCCAGCCCCTCACTACCCTGCCCCCGCCCCTCACACCCCATAACCCCGCCCCTCACTCCCCTGCCCCTCACTCCCCCGCCCCAGCCCCACACTCCCCCGCACATCACTCCCCTGCCCCAGCCCCACACTCCCCCGCCCCTCACTCCCCAGCCCAAGCCCCCCACTCCCCCGCCCCAGACCCTCACTCCCCCGCCCTCAGCCCCTCACTTCCCCGCCCCAGCCCCTCACTCCCCCGCCCCAGCCCCTCACTCCCCCGCCCCAGCCCCTCACTCCCCCAGCCCCAGCCCCTCACTCCCCAGCCCCAGCCCCTCACTCCCGCGCACAGCCCCTCACGCCCCCGCCCAAGCCCCTCACTCCCCCGCCCCAGCCCCTCACTCCCGCGCCCCAGCCCGTCACTCCCCCGCCCCAGCCCCTCACTCCCCCGCCCCCAGCCCCTCACTCCCCCGCCCCCATCCTCTCACTCCACCAGCCCCTCACTCCCCCGCCACTGGCTCCCCCGCCCCAGCCGCTCACTCCCCGGGCCCCACCCCCCCACTCCCCCGGCCCCAGCCCGTCACTCCCCCGGCCCCAGCCCCTCACTCCCCCGGCCCGAGCCCCTCACTCCCCCGCCCCAGCCCCTCACTCCCCGGCCCAGCCCCTCACTCCCCCGGCCCGAGCCCCTCACTCCCCCGCCCCAGCCCCTCACTCCCCGGCCCAGCCCCTCACTCCCCGGCCCCAGCCCCTCACTCCCCCGGCCCGAGCCCCTCACTCCCCCGCCCCAGCCCCTCACTCCCCTGGCCCCAGCCCCTCACTCCCCCGGCCCCGGCTCCTCACTCCTTCGGCCCAGCCCCTGACTCCCCCAGCCCCAGCCCCAGCCCCTGACTCCCCAGCCCCAGCCCTTCACTCCCCCGCCTCAGCCCTCACTCCCCCGCCCCAGCCCCTCACTCCCCCGGCCCAGCCCCTCACTCCTCCGGCCCCAGCCCCTCACTCCCCCGCCCCAGCCCCTCACTCCCCTGCCCCAGCCCCTCACTCCCCCGACCCAGCCCCTTACTCCCCCGGCCCCAGCCCCTCATTGCCCCGCCCCCTAGCCCTCACTCCCGGGCCCAGCCCCTCACGCCCCAGCCCCTCACTCCCCACCCTTGCCCCTCAATCCCCCGCCCCAGCCCCCCACTCCCACGCCCCAGCCCCTCACTCCCCCCCCGCAGCCCGTCACTCCCCCGCCCCCAGCCCCTCACTCCCCCGCCCCCCGCCCCTCACTCCCCGGCCACTCACTCACCCGCCCCACCCCCACACTCCCGCGCCCCAGTCCCACACTCCCCCGGCTCCAGCCCCTCACTCCCTGGCCCCAACCACTCACTCCCTCGCCCCCGCCCCGGACCCTGCCCCAGCCCCAGCCCCTCACTCACCAGCCCCTCACTGCCCCGGCCCCAGACCCTCACTCCCCTGCCCCAGCCCCTCACTCCCCCGCCCCAGACCCTCACTCCCCCAGCCCCAGCCCCTCACTCCCACACCCCTCACTCCCCCGCCTGAGCACCTCACTCCCGCGCCCCAGCCCCTCACTCCCCCGCCCGAGCACCTCACTCCCGCGATCCAGCCCCTACTCCCCAGCCCCTCACTCCCCTGCCCCGGCCCCTCACACCCCCTAACCCCGCCCCTCACACCCCTGCCCCAGCCCCTCACTGCCCCGCCCCAGCCCCACACTCCCCCGCACCTCACTCCCCTGCCCCAGCCCCTCACTCCCCCGGCCCAGCCCCACACTCCCCCGGCCCGAGCCCCTCACTCCCCCGCCCCAGCCCCTCACTCCCCCGCCCCAGCCTCACACTCCCCCGCCCCAGTCCCTCACTCCCCTGCCCCAGCCCCTCACTCCTCCGCCCCAGCCCCTCACTCCCCCGGCCCCAGCCCCTCACTCCCCCGGCCCCAGCCCCTCACTCCCCCGCCCCAGTCCCTCACTCCCCCACCTCAGCCCCTCACTCCCCCGCCCCAACCCCACAATCCCCCGCCCCAGCCACTCACTCCCCCGCCCCCGCCCCTCACTCCCCTGCACCAGACCCTCAGTCCCCCGCCCCAGCCCCACACTCCGCCGCACCTCACTCTCCTGCCCCAGCCCCTCACTCCCCCGGCCCAGCCCCACACTCCCCCGCCCCTCACTCCCTTGCCCAAGCCCCTCACTCCCCCACCCCAGCCCCTCACTCCCCCGCCCCAGCCCCTCACTCCCCCGCCCCAGCCCCTCACTCCCCCACCCCCAACCACTCACTCCCCCGCCCCCAGCCTCTCACTCCCCCATCCCCTCACTATCACGCCACTCACGCCCCCGGCCCCAGCCCCTCACTCCCCCGGCCCCAGCCCCTCACTCCCCCGGCCCCAGCCGCTCACTCCCCCGCCCCAGCCCCTCACTCCCCCGCCCAGCCCCTCACTCCCCCGGCCCCAGCCCCTCACTCCCCCAGCCCCGGCTCCTCACGCCTTCGGCCCCAGCCCCTCACTCCCCCTGCCCCAGCCCCTGACTCCCCAGCCCCTGCCCTTCACTCCCCCGCCTCACCCATCACTCCCCCGCCCCCGCCCCTCACTCCCCCGGCCCCAGCCCCACACTCCCCCGCCCCGAGCCCCTCACTCTCCCGCCCCGAGCCCCTCACTCCCCCGCCTCAGGCCCTCACTCCCCTGCCCCAGCCCCTCACTCCCCCGCTCCAGCCCCACACTCCCCCGCCCCTCACTCCCCTGCCCCAGCCTCTCACTCCCCTGGCCCAGCCCCACACTCCCCCGGCCCGAGCCGCTCACTCCCCCACCCCAGCCCCTCACTCCCCCGCCCCAGCCTCACACTCACCCGCCCCAGCCCCTCACTCCCCTGCCCCAACCCCTCACTCCTCCGCCCCAGCCCCTCACTCCCCCGGCCCCAGCCCCTCACTCCCCCGGCCCCAGCCCCTCACTCCCCCGCCCCAATCCTCACTACCCCGCCTCAGCCCCTCAATCCCCGGCCCCAACCCCACAATCCCCCGCCCCAGCCCCTCACTCCCCCGCCCCCGCCCCTCACTCCCCGGCCCCAGCCCCTCACGCCCCCGGCCCCAGCCCCTCACTCCCCCGGCCCCAGCCCCTCACTCCCCCGGCCCCAGCCCCTCACTCCCCCGGCCCCAGCCCCTAACTCCCCGGCCACAGCCCCTCACTTCCCCGCCCCCGCCACTCACTCCCCCGACCCAGCCCCTCACTCCCCCGCCCCAGACCCTCACTCCCACGCCCCCAGCCCCTCACTCCCCTGCCCCAGCCCCTCACTCCCCCGCCCCCAGCCCCTCACTCCCCCGCCCCTCACTCACCCGCCCGAGCACCTCACTCCTGCGCCCCAGCCCCTCACTCCCCCGCCCGAGCTCCTCACTCCCGCGCCCCAGCCCCTCAATCCCCCGGCCCAGCCCCACACTCCCCCGCCCCAGCCCGTCACTCCCCCGCCCCCGCGCCTCACTCCCCCGGCCCCAGCCCCACACTCCCCCGGCCCCAGCCCCACACTCCCCCGGCCCGAGCCCCTCACTCCCCCGCCCCAGCCCCTCACTCCCCCGCCTCAGCCCCTCACTCCCCCGCCCCAGCCCCTCACTCCCCCGCCCCAGCCCCTCACTTCCCCGCCCCTCACTCCCCCGCCCGAGCACCTCACTCCCGCTCCCCAGCCCCTCACTCCCCTGCCCGAGCACCTCACTCCCCCGGCCCCAGCCCCTCAATCACCCGGCCCAGCCCCACACTCCCCCGCCCCAGCCCGTCACTCCCCCGCCCCTCTCTCCCCCGGCCCCAGCCACACACTCCCCCGGCCCGAGCCCCTCACTCTCCCGCCCCAACCCCTCACTCCCCCGCCTCAGCCCCTCACTCCCCTGCCCAGCCCCTCACTCCCCCGCTCCAGCCCCCCACTCCCCCGCCCCCTCACTCCCCTGCCCCAGCCTCTCACTCCCCCGGCACAGCCCCTCACTCCCCCACCCCAGCCCCTCACTCCCCCACCCCAGCCTCACACTCACTCGCCCGAGCCCCTCACTCCCCTGCCCCAGCCCCTCACTCCTCCGCCCCAGCCCCTCACTCCCCCGGCCCCAGCCCCTAACTCCCCCGGCCCCAGCCCCTCACTCCCCCGCCCCCGTCCCTCACTCCCGCGCCTCAGCCCCTCACTCCCCCGCCTCAGCCCCTCACTCCCCCGGCTCAGCCCCTCACTCCCCCGCCCCAACCCCACAATCCCCCGCCCCAACCCCACAATCCCCCGCCCCCGCCCCTCACTCCCCTGCCCCAGCCCCTCACTCCCCCGGCCCCAGCCCCTCACTCCTCCGGCCCCAGCCCCTCACTCCCCCGGCCCCAGCCCCTCACTCCCCCGGCCACAGCCCCTCACTCCCCCGGCCACAGCCCCTCACTCCCCCGGCCACAGGCCCTCACTCCCCCGCCCCAGCCCCTCACTCCCCTGCCCCCGCCCCTCACTCCCCTGCCCTCGCCACTCACTCCCCCGCCCCAGCCCCTCACTCCCCCGCCCCAGACCCTCATTCCCACGCCCCAGCCCCTCACTCCCCCGGCCCCAACCCCTCACTCCCCCGCCCCAGCCCCTCACTCCCCCGCCCCAGCCCCTCACTCCCCCGCCCCAGCCCCTCACTCCCCCGCCCCTCACTCCCCTTCCCCAGCCCCTCACTCCCCCAGCCCCAGCCACTCACTCCCCCAGCCCCAGCCCCTAACTCCCCCGGCCACAGCCCCCTCACTCCCCCCGCCCCAGCCGCTCACTCCCCCGCCCCAGCCCCTCACTCCCCCGCCCCAAACCCTCACTCCCCCGCCCCAGCCCCTCACTCCGCCGCCCCAGCCCCTCACTCCCCCGCCCCAGCCCCTCACTCCCCCGCCCCTCACTCCCCCGCCCCTCACTCCCCTGCCCCAGCCCCTCACTGCCGCGGTCCCGGCAACTCACTCCCCCACCCCTCCACTCCCCTGCCCCAGCCCCGCACTCCCCTGCCCCAGCCCCTCACTCCCCCGCCCCAGCCACTCACTCCTCCACCCCAGCCCCCCACTCCCCCGCCCCAGCCCCTCACTCCCCTGCCCCAGCCCCTCACTCCCCCGCCCCATCCCCACACTCCCCCGCCCCTCACTCCCCTGCCCCAGCCCATCACTCCCCAGGCCCAGCCCCACACTCCCCCACCCCTCACTCCCCTGCACCAGCCCCACACTCCCCCGCCCCTCACTCCCCTGCCCCAGCCCCTCACTCCCCTGCCCCAGCCCTTCACTCGCCCAGCCCCAGCCCCTCAGTCCCCGGCCCCAGCCCCTCACTCCCCCGCCCCAGCCCCTCACTCCCCGGCCCAGCCACTCACTCCCCCGGCCCCAGCCCCTCACTCCCCTGGCCCCAGCCCCTCACTCCCCCGGCCCCGGCTCCTCACTCCTTCGGCCCAGCCCCTCACTCCCCCAGCCCCAGCCCCTGACTCCCCAGCCCCAGCCCTTCACTCCCCCGCCTCAGCCCTCACTCCCCCGCCCCAGCCCCTCACTCCCCCGGCCCCAGCCATTCACTCCCCCGGCCCCAGCCCCTCACTCCCCCGCCCCAGCCCCTCACTCCCCCGGCCCAGCCCCTCACTCCTCCGGCCCCAGCCCCTCACTCCCCCGCCCCAGCCCCTCACTCCCCTGCCCCAGCCCCTCACTCCCCCGACCCAGCCCCTTACTCCCCCGGCCCCAGCCCCTCATTGCCCCGCCCCCTAGCCCTCACTCCCGGGCCCAGCCCCTCACGCCCCAGCCCCTCACTCCCCCACCCCTGCCCCTCACTCCCCCGCCCCAGCCCCCCCACTCCCACGCCCCAGCCCCTCACTCCCCCCCCGCAGCCC